>NW_026989414.1:0-159661 GCF_030222135.1 Aotus nancymaae
ATATGCCGGTAATGGGCTGAAAACGCCTGTTTTGGGGACTCTGCAGAGAAAGTGTTTGCAGACTGCTGAATCCACACACGGGTTTAACTCTGGAAGTTGAGTGCACACATTGACAACCGTTCTGTTAGATAGCTGCGTTTTGGATTTAGAAGCAGATATTTCCCTGTGCTTACTGCAGTTTCTTCCATATGCCAGAAATGGGCTGAAAACGCCTGTTTTGGGACTCTGCAGAGAAAGTGTTTGCAGACTGCTGAATCCACACACGGGTTTAACTCTGGAAGTTGAGTGCACACATTGACAACCGTTCTGTTAGATAGCTGCGTTTTGGATTTAGAAGCAGATATTTCCCTGTGCTTACTGCAGTTTCTTCCATATGCCAGAAATGGGCTGAAAACGCCTGTTTTGGGACTCTGCAGAGAAAGTGTTTGCAGACTGCTGAATCCACACACGGGTTTAACTCTGGAAGTTGAGTGCACACATTGACAACCGTTCTGTTAGATAGCTGCGTTTTGGATTTAGAAGCAGATATTTCCCTGTGCTTACTGCTGTTTCTTCCATATGCCGGTAATGGGCTGAAAACGCCTGTTTTGGGACTCTGCAGAGAAAGTGTTTGCAGACTGCTGAATCCACACACGGGTTTAACTCTGGAAGTTGAGTGCACACATTGACAACCGTTTCTGTTAGATAGCTGCGTTTTGGATTTAGAAGCAGATATTTCCCTGTGCTTACTGCTGTTTTCTTCCATATGCCGGTAATGGGGCTGAAAACGCCTGTTTTGGGACTCTGCAGAGAAAGTGTTTGCAGACTGCTGAATCCACACACGGGTTTAACTCTGGAAGTTGAGTGCACACATTGACAACCGTTCTGTTAGATAGCTGCGTTTTGGATTTAGAAGCAGATATTTCCCTGTGCTTACTGCAGTTTCTTCCATATGCCAGAAATGGGCTGAAAACGCCTGTTTTGGGACTCTGCAGAGAAAGTGTTTGCAGACTGCTGAATCCACACACGGGTTTAACTCTGGAAGTTGAGTGCACACATTGACAACCGTTCTGTTAGATAGCTGCGTTTTGGATTTAGAAGCAGATATTTCCCTGTGCTTACTGCAGTTTCTTCCATATGCCGGTAATGGGCTGAAAACGCCTGTTTTGGGACTCTGCACAGAAAGTGTTTGCAGACTGCTGAATCCACACACGGGTGTAACTCTGGAAGTTGAGTGCACACATTGACAACCGTTCTGTTAGATAGCTGCGTTTTGGATTTAGAAGCAGATATTTCCCTGTGCTTACTGCTGTTTCTTCCATATGCCGGTAATGGGCTGAAAACGCCTGTTTTGGGACTCTGCAGAGAAAGTGTTTGCAGACTGCTGAATCCACACACGGGTTTAACTCTGGAAGTTGAGTGCACACATTGACAACCGTTCTGTTAGATAGCTGCGTTTTTGGATTTAGAAGCAGATATTTCCCTGTGCTTACTGCTGTTTCTTCCATATGCCGGTAATGGGCTGAAAACGCCTGTTTTGGGACTCTGCAGAGAAAGTGTTTGCAGACTGCTGAATCCACACACGGGTTTAACTCTGGAAGTTGAGTGCACACATTGACAACCGTTCTGTTAGATAGCTGCGTTTTGGATTTAGAAGCAGATATTTCCCTGTGCTTACTGCTGTTTCTTCCATATGCCGGTAATGGGCTGAAAACGCCTGTTTTGGGACTCTGCAGAGAAAGTGTTTGCAGACTGCTGAATCCACACACGGGTTTAACTCTGGAAGTTGAGTGCACACATTGACAACCGTTCTGTTAGATAGCTGCGTTTTGGATTTAGAAGCAGATATTTCCCTGTGCTTACTGCTGTTTCTTCCATATGCCGGTAATGGGCTGAAAACGCCTGTTTTGGGACTCTGCAGAGAAAGTGTTTGCAGACTGCTGAATCCACACACGGGTTTAACTCTGGAAGTTGAGTGCACACATTGACAACCGTTCTGTTAGATAGCTGCGTTTTGGATTTAGAAGCAGATATTTCCCTGTGCTTACTGCTGTTTCTTCCATATGCCGGTAATGGGCTGAAAACGCCTGTTTTGGGACTCTGCAGAGAAAGTGTTTGCAGACTGCTGAATCCACACACGGTTTTAACTCTGGAAGTTGAGTGCACACATTGACAACCGTTCTGTTAGATTGCTGCGTTTTGGATTTAGAAAGCAGATATTTCCCTGTGCTTACTGCTGTTTCTTCCATATGCCGGTAATGGGCTGAAAACGCCTGTTTTGGGACTCTGCAGAGAAAGTGTTTGCAGACTGCTGAATCCACACACGGGTTTAACTCTGGAAGTTGAGTGCACACATTGACAAACCGTTCTGTTAGATAGCTGCGTTTTGGAATTAGAAGCAGATATTTCCCTGTGCTTACTGCTGTTTCTTCCATATGCCGGTAATGGGCTGAAAACGCCTGTTTTGGGACTCTGCAGAGAAAGTGTTTGCAGACTGCTGAATCCACACACGGGTTTAACTCTGGAAGTTGAGTGCACACATTGACAACCGTTCTGTTAGATAGCTGCGTTTTGGATTTAGAAGCAGATATTTCCCTGTGCTTACTGCTGTTTCTTCCTTATGCCGGTAATCGGCTGAAAACGCCTGTTTTGGGACTCTGCAGAGAAAGTGTTTGCAGACTGCTGAATCCACACACGGGTTTAACTCTGGAAGTTGAGTGCACACATTGACAACCGTTCTGTTAGATAGCTGCGTTTTGGATTTAGAAGCAGATATTTCCCTGTGCTTACTGCTGTTTCTTCCATATGCCGGTAATGGGCTGAAAAACGCCTGTTTTTGGGACTCTGCAGAGAAAGTGTTTGCAGACTGCTGAATCCACACACGGGTTTTAACTCTGGAAGTTGAGTGCACACATTGACAACCGTTCTGTTAGATTGCTGCGTTTTGGATTTAGAAGCAGATATTTCCCTGTGCTTACTGCTGTTTCTTCCATATGCCGGTAATGGGCTGAAAACGCCTGTTTTGGGACTCTGCAGAGAAAGTGTTTGCAGACTGCTGAATCCACACACGGGTTTAACTCTGGAAGTTGAGTGCACACATTGACAACCGTTCTGTTAGATAGCTGCGTTTTGGATTTAGAAGCAGATATTTCCCTGTGCTTACTGCAGTTTCTTCCATATGCCGGTAATGGGCTGAAAACGCCTGTTTTGGGACTCTGCAGAGAAAGTGTTTGCAGACTGCTGAATCCACACACGGGTTTAACTCTGGAAGTTGAGTGCACACATTGACAACCGTTCTGTTAGATAGCTGCGTTTTGGATTTAGAAGCAGATATTTCCCAGTGCTTACTGCTGTTTCTTCCATATGCCGGTAATGGGCTGAAAACGCCTGTTTTGGGACTCTGCAGAGAAAGTGTTTGCAGACTGCTGAATCCACACACCGGTTTAACTCTGGAAGTTGAGTGCACACATTGACAACCGTTCTGTTAGATAGCTGCGTTTTGGATTTAGAAGCAGATATTTCCCAGTGCTTACTGCTGTTTCTTCCATATGCCGGTAATGGGCTGAAAACGCCTGTTTTGGGACTCTGCAGAGAAAGTGTTTGCAGACTGCTGAATCCACACACGGGTTTAACTCTGGAAGTTGAGTGCACACATTGACAAACCGTTCTGTTAGATTGCTGCGTTTTGGATTTAGAAGCAGATATTTCCCTGTGCTTACTGCTGTTTCTTCCATATGCCGGTAATGGGCTGAAAACGCCTGTTTTGGGACTCTGCAGAGAAAGTGTTTGCAGACTGCTGAATCCACACACGGGTTTAACTCTGGAAGTTGAGTGCACACATTGACAACCGTTCTGTTAGATAGCTGCGTTTTGGATTTAGAAGCAGATATTTCCCAGTGCTTACTGCTGTTTCTTCCATATGCCGTTAATGGCTGAAAACGCCTGTTTTGGGACTCTGCAGAGAAAGTGTTTGCAGACTGCTGAATCCACACACGGGTTTACCTCTGGAAGTTGAGTGCACACATTGACAACCGTTCTGTTAGATAGCTGCGTTTTGGATTTAGAAGCAGATATTTCCCTGTGCTTACTGCTGTTTCTTCCATATGCCGGTAATGGGCTGAAAACGCCTGTTTTGGGACTCTGCAGAGAAAGTGTTTGCAGACTGCTGAATCCACACATGGGTTTAACTCTGGAAGTTGAGTGCACACATTGACAACCGTTCTGTTAGATAGCTGCGTTTTGGATTTAGAAGCAGATATTTCCCTGTGCTTACTGCTGTTTCTTCCATATGCCCGGTAATGGGCTGAAAACGCCTGTTTTGGGACTCTGCAGAGAAAGTGTTTGCAGACTGCTGAATCCACACACGGGTTTAACTCTGGAAGTTGAGTGCACACATTGACAACCGTTCTGTTAGATAGCTGCGTTTTTGGATTTAGAAGCAGATATTTCCCTGTGCTTACTGCTGTTTCTTCCATATGCCGGTAATGGGCTGAAAACGCCTGTTTTGGGACTCTGCAGAGAAAGTGTTTGCAGACTGCTGAATCCACACACGGGTTTAACTCTGGAAGTTGAGTGCACACATTGACAAACCGTTCTGTTAGATAGCTGCGTTTTGGATTTAGAAGCAGATATTTCCCTGTGCTTACTGCTGTTTCTTCCATATGCCGGTAATGGGCTGAAAACGCCTGTTTTGGGACTCTGCAGAGAAAGTGTTTGCAGACTGCTGAATCCACACACGGGTTTAACTCTGGAAGTTGAGTGCACACATTGACAACCGTTCTGTTAGATAGCTGCGTTTTGGATTTAGAAGCAGATATTTCCCTGTGCTTACTGCTGTTTCTTCCATATGCCGGTAATGGGCTGAAAACGCCTGTTTTGGGACTCTGCAGAGAAAGTGTTTGCAGACTGCTGAATCCACACACGGGTTTAACTCTGGAAGTTGAGTGCACACATTGACAAACCGTTCTGTTAGATTGCTGCGTTTTGGATTTAGAAGCAGATATTTCCCTGTGCTTACTGCAGTTTCTTCCATATGCCGGTAATGGGCTGAAAACGCCTGTTTTGGGACTCTGCAGAGAAAGTGTTTGCAGACTGCTGAATCCACACACGGGTTTTAACTCTGGAAGTTGAGTGCACACATTGACAACCGTTCTGTTAGATAGCTGCGTTTTGGATTTAGAAGCAGATATTTCCCTGTGCTTACTGCTGTTTCTTCCATATGCCGGTAATGGGCTGAAAACGCCTGTTTTGGGACTCTGCAGAGAAAGTGTTTGCAGACTGCTGAATCCACACACGGGTTTAACTCTGGAAGTTGAGTGCACACATTGACAAACCGTTCTGTTAGATAGCTGCGTTTTGGATTTAGAAGCAGATATTTCCCTGTGCTTACTGCAGTTTCTTCCATATGCCAGAAATGGGCTGAAAACGCCTGTTTTGGGACTCTGCAGAGAAAGTGTTTGCAGACTGCTGAATCCACAAACGGGTTTAACTCTGGAAGTTGAGTGCACACATTGACAACCGTTCTGTTAGATAGCTGCGTTTTGGATTTAGAAGCAGATATTTCCCTGTGCTTACTGCTGTTTCTTCCATATGCCGGTAATGGGCTGAAAACGCCTGTTTTGGGACTCTGCAGAGAAAGTGTTTGCAGACTGCTGAATCCACACCACGGGTTTAACTCTGGAAGTTGAGTGCACACATTGACAACCGTTCTGTTAGATAGCTGCGTTTTGGATTTAGAAGCAGATATTTCCCAGTGCTTACTGCTGTTTCTTCCATATGCCGGTAATGGGCTGAAAACGCCTGTTTTGGGACTCTGCAGAGAAAGTGTTTGCAGACTGCTGAATCCACACACGGGTTTAACTCTGGAAGTTGAGTGCACACATTGACAACCGTTCTGTTAGATAGCTGCGTTTTGGATTTAGAAGCAGATATTTCCCTGTGCTTACTGCTGTTTCTTCCATATGCCGGTAATGGGCTGAAAACGCCTGTTTTGGGACTCTGCAGAGAAGGTGTTTGCAGACTGCTGAATCCACACACGGGTTTAACTCTGGAAGTTGAGTGCACACATTGACAACCGTTCTGTTAGATAGCTGCGTTTTGGATTTAGAAGCAGATATTTCCCTGTGCTTACTGCAGTTTCTTCCATATGCCAGAAATGGGCTGAAAACGCCTGTTTTGGGACTCTGCAGAGAAAGTGTTTGCAGGACTGCTGAATCCACAAACGGGTTTAACTCTGGAAGTTGAGTGCACACATTGACAACCGTTCTGTTAGATAGCTGCGTTTTGGATTTAGAAGCAGATATTTCCCTGTGCTTACTGCTGTTTCTTCCATATGCCGGTAATGGGCTGAAAACGCCTGTTTTGGGACTCTGCAGAGAAAGTGTTTGCAGACTGCTGAATCCACACACGGGTTTAACTCTGGAAGTTGAGTGCACACATTGACAACCGTTCTGTTAGATAGCTGCGTTTTGGATTTAGAAGCAGATATTTCCCTGTGCTTACTGCTGTTTCTTCCATATGCCGGTAATGGGCTGAAAACGCCTGTTTTGGGACTCTGCAGGAGAAAGTGTTTGCAGACTGCTGAATCCACACACGGGTTTAACTCTGGAAGTTGAGTGCACACATTGACAACCGTTCTGTTAGATAGCTGCGTTTTGGATTTAGAAGCAGATATTTCCCAGTGCTTACTGCTGTTTGTTCCATATGCCGGTAATGGGCTGAAAACGCCTGTTTTGGGACTCTGCAGAGAAAGTGTTTTGCAGACTGCTGAATCCACACACGGGTTTAACTCTGGAAGTTGAGTGCACACATTGACAACCGTTCTGTTAGATAGCTGCGTTTTGGATTTAGAAGCAGATATTTCCCAGTGCTTACTGCTGTTTGTTCCATATGCCGGTAATGGGCTGAAAACGCCTGTTTTGGGACTCTGCAGAGAAAGCGTTTGCAGACTGCTGAATCCACACACGGGTTTAACTCTGGAAGTTGAGTGCACACATTGACAACCGTTCTGTTAGATAGCTGCGTTTTGGATTTAGAAGCAGATATTTCCCTGTGCTTACTGCTGTTTCTTCCATATGCCGGTAATGGGCTGAAAACGCCTGTTTTGGGACTCTGCAGAGAAAGTGTTTGCAGACTGCTGAATCCACACACGGGTTTAACTCTGGAAGTTGAGTGCACACATTGACAACCGTTCTGTTAGATAGCTGCGTTTTGGATTTAGAAGCAGATATTTCCCAGTGCTTACTGCTGTTTCTTCCATATGCCGGTAATGGGCTGAAAACGCCTGTTTTGGGACTCTGCAGAGAAAGTGTTTGCAGACTGCTGAATCCACACACGGGTTTAACTCTGGAAGTTGAGTGCACACATTGACAACCGTTCTGTTAGATAGCTGCGTTTTGGATTTAGAAGCAGATATTTCCCTGTGCTTACTGCTGTTTCTTCCATATGCCGGTAATGGGCTGAAAACGCCTGTTTTGGGACTCTGCAGAGAAAGTGTTTGCAGACTGCTGAATCCACACACGGGTTTAACTCTGGAAGTTGAGTGCACACATTGACAACCGTTCTGTTAGATAGCTGCGTTTTGGATTTAGAAGCAGATATTTCCCTGTGCTTACTGCAGTTTCTTCCATATGCCAGAAATGGGCTGAAAACGCCTGTTTTGGGACTCTGCAGAGAAAGTGTTTGCAGACTGCTGAATCCACAAACGGGTTTAACTCTGGAAGTTGAGTGCACACATTGACAACCGTTCTGTTAGATAGCTGCGTTTTGGATTTAGAAGCAGATATTTCCCTGTGCTTACTGCTGTTTCTTCCATATGCCGGTAATGGGCTGAAAACGCCTGTTTTGGGACTCTGCAGAGAAAGTGTTTGCAGACTGCTGAATCCACACACGGGTTTAACTCTGGAAGTTGAGTGCACACATTGACAACCGTTCTGTTAGATAGCTGCGTTTTGGATTTAGAAGCAGATATTTCCCAGTGCTTACTGCTGTTTCTTCCATATGCCGGTAATGGGCTGAAAACGCCTGTTTTGGGACTCTGCAGAGAAAGTGTTTGCAGACTGCTGAATCCACACACGGGTTTAACTCTGGAAGTTGAGTGCACACATTGACAACCGTTCTGTTAGATAGCTGCGTTTTGGATTTAGAAGCAGATATTTCCCTGTGCTTACTGCTGTTTCTTCCATATGCCGGTAATGGGCTGAAAACGCCTGTTTTGGGACTCTGCAGAGAAGGTGTTTGCAGACTGCTGAATCCACACACGGGTTTAACTCTGGAAGTTGAGTGCACACATTGACAACCGTTCTGTTAGATAGCTGCGTTTTGGATTTAGAAGCAGATATTTCCCTGTGCTTACTGCAGTTTCTTCCATATGCCAGAAATGGGCTGAAAACGCCTGTTTTGGGACTCTGCAGAGAAAGTGTTTGCAGACTGCTGAATCCACAAACGGGTTTAACTCTGGAAGTTGAGTGCACACATTGACAACCGTTCTGTTAGATAGCTGCGTTTTGGATTTAGAAGCAGATATTTCCCTGTGCTTACTGCTGTTTCTTCCATATGCCGGTAATGGGCTGAAAACGCCTGTTTTGGGACTCTGCAGAGAAAGTGTTTGCAGACTGCTGAATCCACACACGGGTTTAACTCTGGAAGTTGAGTGCACACATTGACAACCGTTCTGTTAGATAGCTGCGTTTTGGATTTAGAAGCAGATATTTCCCTGTGCTTACTGCTGTTTCTTCCATATGCCGGTAATGGGCTGAAAACGCCTGTTTTGGGACTCTGCAGAGAAAGTGTTTGCAGACTGCTGAATCCACACACGGGTTTAACTCTGGAAGTTGAGTGCACACATTGACAACCGTTCTGTTAGATAGCTGCGTTTTGGATTTAGAAGCAGATATTTCCCAGTGCTTACTGCTGTTTGTTCCATATGCCGGTAATGGGCTGAAAACGCCTGTTTTGGGACTCTGCAGAGAAAGTGTTTGCAGACTGCTGAATCCACACACGGGTTTAACTCTGGAAGTTGAGTGCACACATTGACAACCGTTCTGTTAGATAGCTGCGTTTTGGATTTAGAAGCAGATATTTCCCAGTGCTTACTGCTGTTTGTTCCATATGCCGGTAATGGGCTGAAAACGCCTGCTTTGGGACTCTGCAGAGAAAGCGTTTGCAGACTGCTGAATCCACACACGGGTTTAACTCTGGAAGTTGAGTGCACACATTGACAACCGTTCTGTTAGATAGCTGCGTTTTGGATTTAGAAGCAGATATTTCCCTGTGCTTACTGCTGTTTCTTCCATATGCCGGTAATCGGCTGAAAACGCCTGTTTTGGGACTCTGCAGAGAAAGTGTTTGCAGACTGCTGAATCCACACACGGGTTTAACTCTGGAAGTTGAGTGCACACATTGACAACCGTTCTGTTAGATAGCTGCGTTTTGGATTTAGAAGCAGATATTTCCCAGTGCTTACTGCTGTTTCTTCCATATGCCGGTAATGGGCTGAAAACGCCTGTTTTGGGACTCTGCAGAGAAAGTGTTTGCAGACTGCTGAATCCACACACGGGTTTAACTCTGGAAGTTGAGTGCACACATTGACAACCGTTCTGTTAGATAGCTGCGTTTTGGATTTAGAAGCAGATATTTCCCTGTGCTTACTGCTGTTTCTTCCATATGCCGGTAATGGGCTGAAAACGCCTGTTTTGGGACTCTGCAGAGAAAGTGTTTGCAGACTGCTGAATCCACACACGGGTTTAACTCTGGAAGTTGAGTGCACACATTGACAACCGTTCTGTTAGATAGCTGCGTTTTGGATTTAGAAGCAGATATTTCCCTGTGCTTACTGCTGTTTCTTCCATATGCCAGAAATGGGCTGAAAACGCCTGTTTTGGGACTCTGCAGAGAAAGTGTTTGCAGACTGCTGAATCCACAAACGGGTTTAACTCTGGAAGTTGAGTGCACACATTGACAACCGTTCTGTTAGATAGCTGCGTTTTGGATTTAGTAGCAGATATTTCCCTGTGCTTACTGCTGTTTCTTCCATATGCCGGTAATGGGCTGAAAACGCCTGTTTTGGGACTCTGCAGAGAAAGTGTTTGCAGACTGCTGAATCCACACACGGGTTTAACTCTGGAAGTTGAGTGCACACATTGACAACCGTTCTGTTAGATAGCTGCGTTTTGGATTTAGAAGCAGATATTTCCCAGTGCTTACTGCTGTTTGTTCCATATGCCGGTAATGGGCTGAAAACGCCTGTTTTGGGACTCTGCAGAGAAAGTGTTTGCAGACTGCTGAATCCACACACGGGTTTAACTCTGGAAGTTGAGTGCACACATTGACAACCGTTCTGTTAGATAGCTGCGTTTTGGATTTAGAAGCAGATATTTCCCTGTGCTTACTGCTGTTTCTTCCATATGCCGGTAATGGGCTGAAAACGCCTGTTTTGGGACTCTGCAGAGAAAGTGTTTGCAGACTGCTGAATCCACACACCGGTTTAACTCTGGAAGTTGAGTGCACACATTGACAACCGTTCTGTTAGATAGCTGCGTTTTGGATTTAGAAGCAGATATTTCCCTGTGCTTACTGCAGTTTCTTCCATATGCCGGTAATGGGCTGAAAACGCCTGTTTTGGGACTCTGCAGAGAAAGTGTTTGCAGACTGCTGAATCCACACACGGGTTTAACTCTGGAAGTTGAGTGCACACATTGACAACCGTTCTGTTAGATAGCTGCGTTTTGGATTTAGAAGCAGATATTTCCTTGTGCTTACTGCTGTTTCTTCCATATGCCGGTAATGGGCTGAAAACGCCTGTTTTGGGACTCTGCAGAGAAAGTGTTTGCAGACTGCTGAATCCACACACGGGTTTAACTCTGGAAGTTGAGTGCACACATTGACAACCGTTCTGTTAGATAGCTGCGTTTTGGATTTAGAAGCAGATATTTCCCTGTGCTTACTGCTGTTTCTTCCATATGCCAGAAATGGGCTGAAAACGCCTGTTTTGGGACTCTGCAGAGAAAGTGTTTGCAGACTGCTGAATCCACAAACGGGTTTAACTCTGGAAGTTGAGTGCACACATTGACAACCGTTCTGTTAGATAGCTGCGTTTTGGATTTAGTAGCAGATATTTCCCTGTGCTTACTGCTGTTTCTTCCATATGCCGGTAATGGGCTGAAAACGCCTGTTTTGGGACTCTGCAGAGAAAGTGTTTGCAGACTGCTGAATCCACACACGGGTTTAACTCTGGAAGTTGAGTGCACACATTGACAACCGTTCTGTTAGATAGCTGCGTTTTGGATTTAGAAGCAGATATTTCCCAGTGCTTACTGCTGTTTGTTCCATATGCCGGTAATGGGCTGAAAACGCCTGTTTTGGGACTCTGCAGAGAAAGTGTTTGCAGACTGCTGAATCCACACACGGGTTTAACTCTGGAAGTTGAGTGCACACATTGACAACCGTTCTGTTAGATAGCTGCGTTTTGGATTTAGAAGCAGATATTTCCCTGTGCTTACTGCTGTTTCTTCCATATGCCGGTAATGGGCTGAAAACGCCTGTTTTGGGACTCTGCAGAGAAAGTGTTTGCAGACTGCTGAATCCACACACCGGTTTAACTCTGGAAGTTGAGTGCACACATTGACAACCGTTCTGTTAGATAGCTGCGTTTTGGATTTAGAAGCAGATATTTCCCTGTGCTTACTGCAGTTTCTTCCATATGCCGGTAATGGGCTGAAAACGCCTGTTTTGGGACTCTGCAGAGAAAGTGTTTGCAGACTGCTGAATCCACACACGGGTTTAACTCTGGAAGTTGAGTGCACACATTGACAACCGTTCTGTTAGATAGCTGCGTTTTGGATTTAGAAGCAGATATTTCCCTGTGCTTACAGCTGTTTCTTCCATATGCCGGTAATGGGCTGAAAACGCCTGTTTTGGGACTCTGCAGAGAAAGTGTTTGCAGACTGCTGAATCCACACACGGGTTTAACTCTGGAAGTTGAGTGCACACATTGACAACCGTTCTGTTAGATAGCTGCGTTTTGGATTTAGAAGCAGATATTTCCCTGTGCTTACTGCTGTTTCTTCCATATGCCGGTAATGGGCTGAAAACGCCTGTTTTGGGACTCTGCAGAGAAAGTGTTTGCAGACTGCTGAATCCACACACGGGTTTAACTCTGGAAGTTGAGTGCACACATTGACAACCGTTCTGTTAGATACCTGCGTTTTGGATTTAGAAGCAGATATTTCCCTGTGCTTACTGCTGTTTCTTCCATATGCCAGAAATGGGCTGAAAACGCCTGTTTTGGGACTCTGCAGAGAAAGTGTTTGCAGACTGCTGAATCCACAAACGGGTTTAACTCTGGAAGTTGAGTGCACACATTGACAACCGTTCTGTTAGATAGCTGCGTTTTGGATTTAGTAGCAGATATTTCCCTGTGCTTACTGCTGTTTCTTCCATATGCCGGTAATGGGCTGAAAACGCCTGTTTTGGGACTCTGCAGAGAAAGTGTTTGCAGACTGCTGAATCCACACACGGGTTTAACTCTGGAAGTTGAGTGCACACATTGACAACCGTTCTGTTAGATAGCTGCGTTTTGGATTTAGAAGCAGATATTTCCCAGTGCTTACTGCTGTTTGTTCCATATGCCGGTAATGGGCTGAAAACGCCTGTTTTGGGACTCTGCAGAGAAAGTGTTTGCAGACTGCTGAATCCACACACGGGTTTAACTCTGGAAGTTGAGTGCACACATTGACAACCGTTCTGTTAGATAGCTGCGTTTTGGATTTAGAAGCAGATATTTCCCTGTGCTTACTGCTGTTTCTTCCATATGCCGGTAATGGGCTGAAAACGCCTGTTTTGGGACTCTGCAGAGAAAGTGTTTGCAGACTGCTGAATCCACACACCGGTTTAACTCTGGAAGTTGAGTGCACACATTGACAACCGTTCTGTTAGATAGCTGCGTTTTGGATTTAGAAGCAGATATTTCCCTGTGCTTACTGCAGTTTCTTCCATATGCCAGAAATGGGCTGAAAACGCCTGTTTTGGGACTCTGCAGAGAAAGTGTTTGCAGACTGCTGAATCCACACACGGGTTTAACTCTGGAAGTTGAGTGCACACATTGACAACCGTTCTGTTAGATAGCTGCGTTTTGGATTTAGAAGCAGATATTTCCCAGTGCTTACTGCTGTTTCTTCCATATGCCAGAAATGGGCTGAAAACGCCTGTTTCGGGACTCTGCAGAGAAAGTGTTTGCAGACTGCTGAAACCACACACGGGTTTAACTCTGGAAGTTGAGTGCACACATTGACAACCGTTCTGTTAGATAGCTGCGTTTTGGATTTAGAAGCAGATATTTCCCTGTGCTTACTGCTGTTTCTTCCATATGCCGGTAATGGGCTGAAAACGCCTGTTTTGGGACTCTGCAGAGAAAGTGTTTGCAGACTGCTGAATCCACACACGGGTTTAACTCTGGAAGTTGAGTGCACACATTGACAACCGTTCTGTTAGATAGCTGCGTTTTGGATTTAGAAGCAGATATTTCCCTGTGCTTACTGCTCTTTCTTCCATATGCCGGTAATGGGCTGAAAACGCCTGTTTTGGGACTCTGCAGAGAAAGTGTTTGCAGACTGCTGAATCCACACACGGGTTTAACTCTGGAAGTTGAGTGCACACATTGACAACCGTTCTGTTAGATAGCTGCGTTTTGGATTTAGAAGCAGATATTTCCCAGTGCTTACTGCTGTTTGTTCCATATGCCGGTAATGGGCTGAAAACGCCTGTTTTGGGACTCTGCAGAGAAAGTGTTTGCAGACTGCTGAATCCACACACGGGTTTAACTCTGGAAGTTGAGTGCACACATTGACAACCGTTCTGTTAGATAGCTGCGTTTTGGATTTAGAAGCAGATATTTCCCTGTGCTTACTGCTGTTTCTTCCATATGCCGGTAATGGGCTGAAAACGCCTGTTTTGGGACTCTGCAGAGAAAGTGTTTGCAGACTGCTGAATCCACACACGGGTTTAACTCTGGAAGTTGAGTGCACACATTGACAACCGTTCTGTTAGATAGCTGCGTTTTGGATTTAGAAGCAGATATTTCCCTGTGCTTACTGCTCTTTCTTCCATATGCCGGTAATGGGCTGAAAACGCCTGTTTTGGGACTCTGCAGAGAAAGTGTTTGCAGACTGCTGAATCCACACACGGGTTTAACTCTGGAAGTTGAGTGCACACATTGACAACCGTTCTGTTAGATAGCTGCGTTTTGGATTTAGAAGCAGATATTTCCCAGTGCTTACTGCTGTTTGTTCCATATGCCGGTAATGGGCTGAAAACGCCTGTTTTGGGACTCTGCAGAGAAAGTGTTTGCAGACTGCTGAATCCACACACGGGTTTAACTCTGGAAGTTGAGTGCACACATTGACAACCGTTCTGTTAGATAGCTGCGTTTTGGATTTAGAAGCAGATATTTCCCTGTGCTTACTGCTGTTTCTTCCATATGCCGGTAATGGGCTGAAAACGCCTGTTTTGGGACTCTGCAGAGAAAGTGTTTGCAGACTGCTGAATCCACACACGGGTTTAACTCTGGAAGTTGAGTGCACACATTGACAACCGTTCTGTTAGATAGCTGCGTTTTGGATTTAGAAGCAGATATTTCCCTGTGCTTACTGCAGTTTCTTCCATATGCCAGAAATGGGCTGAAAACGCCTGTTTTGGGACTCTGCAGAGAAAGTGTTTGCAGACTGCTGAATCCACACACGGGTTTAACTCTGGAAGTTGAGTGCACACATTGACAACCGTTCTGTTAGATAGCTGCGTTTTGGATTTAGAAGCAGATATTTCCCTGTGCTTACTGCTGTTTCTTCCATATGCCGGTAATGGGCTGAAAACGCCTGTTTTGGGACTCTGCAGAGAAAGTGTTTGCAGACTGCTGAATCCACACACGGGTTTAACTCTGGAAGTTGAGTGCACACATTGACAACCGTTCTGTTAGATAGCTGCGTTTTGGATTTAGAAGCAGATATTTCCCTGTGCTTACTGCTCTTTCTTCCATATGCCGGTAATGGGCTGAAAACGCCTGTTTTGGGACTCTGCAGAGAAAGTGTTTGCAGACTGCTGAATCCACACACGGGTTTAACTCTGGAAGTTGAGTGCACACATTGACAACCGTTCTGTTAGATAGCTGCGTTTTGGATTTAGAAGCAGATATTTCCCAGTGCTTACTGCTGTTTGTTCCATATGCCGGTAATGGGCTGAAAACGCCTGTTTTGGGACTCTGCAGAGAAAGTGTTTGCAGACTGCTGAATCCACACACGGGTTTAACTCTGGAAGTTGAGTGCACACATTGACAACCGTTCTGTTAGATAGCTGCGTTTTGGATTTAGAAGCAGATATTTCCCTGTGCTTACTGCTGTTTCTTCCATATGCCGGTAATGGGCTGAAAACGCCTGTTTTGGGACTCTGCAGAGAAAGTGTTTGCAGACTGCTGAATCCACACACGGGTTTAACTCTGGAAGTTGAGTGCACACATTGACAACCGTTCTGTTAGATAGCTGCGTTTTGGATTTAGAAGCAGATATTTCCCTGTGCTTACTGCAGTTTCTTCCATATGCCAGAAATGGGCTGAAAACGCCTGTTTTGGGACTCTGCAGAGAAAGTGTTTGCAGACTGCTGAATCCACACACGGGTTTAACTCTGGAAGTTGAGTGCACACATTGACAACCGTTCTGTTAGATAGCTGCGTTTTGGATTTAGAAGCAGATATTTCCCTGTGCTTACTGCTGTTTCTTCCATATGCCGGTAATGGGCTGAAAACGCCTGTTTTGGGACTCTGCAGAGAAAGTGTTTGCAGACTGCTGAATCCACACACGGGTTTAACTCTGGAAGTTGAGTGCACACATTGACAACCGTTCTGTTAGATAGCTGCGTTTTGGATTTAGAAGCAGATATTTCCCTGTGCTTACTGCTGTTTCTTCCATATGCCGGTAATGGGCTGAAAACGCCTGTTTTGGGACTCTGCAGATAAAGTGTTTGCAGACTGCTGAATCCACACACGGGTTTAACTCTGGAAGTTGAGTGCACACATTGACAACCGTTCTGTTAGATAGCTGCGTTTTGGATTTAGAAGCAGATATTTCCCTGTGCTTACTGCTGTTTCTTCCATATGCCGGTAATGGGCTGAAAACGCCTGTTTTGGGACTCTGCAGAGAAAGTGTTTGCAGACTGCTGAATCCACACACGGGTTTAACTCTGGAAGTTGAGTGCACACATTGACAACCGTTCTGTTAGATAGCTGCGTTTTGGATTTAGAAGCAGATATTTCCCTGTGCTTACTGCTGTTTCTTCCATATGCCGGTAATGGGCTGAAAACGCCTGTTTTGGGACTCTGCAGAGAAAGTGTTTGCAGACTGCTGAATCCACACACGGGTTTAACTCTGGAAGTTGAGTGCACACATTGACAACCGTTCTGTTAGATAGCTGCGTTTTGGATTTAGAAGCAGATATTTCCCTGTGCTTACTGCTGTTTGTTCCATATGCCGGTAATGGGCTGAAAACGCCTGTTTTGGGACTCTGCAGAGAAAGTGTTTGCAGACTGCTGAATCCACACACGGGTTTAACTCTGGAAGTTGAGTGCACACATTGACAACCGTTCTGTTAGATAGCTGCGTTTTGGATTTAGAAGCAGATATTTCCCTGTGCTTACTGCTGTTTCTTCCATATGCCGGTAATGGGCTGAAAACGCCTGTTTTGGGACTCTGCAGAGAAAGTGTTTGCAGACTGCTGAATCCACACACGGGTTTAACTCTGGAAGTTGAGTGCACACATTGACAACCGTTCTGTTAGATAGCTGCGTTTTGGATTTAGAAGCAGATATTTCCCTGTGCTTACTGCAGTTTCTTCCATATGCCAGAAATGGGCTGAAAACGCCTGTTTTGGGACTCTGCAGAGAAAGTGTTTGCAGACTGCTGAATCCACACACGGGTTTAACTCTGGAAGTTGAGTGCACACATTGACAACCGTTCTGTTAGATAGCTGCGTTTTGGATTTAGAAGCAGATATTTCCCTGTGCTTACTGCTGTTTCTTCCATATGCCGGTAATGGGCTGAAAACGCCTGTTTTGGGACTCTGCAGAGAAAGTGTTTGCAGACTGCTGAATCCACACACGGGTTTAACTCTGGAAGTTGAGTGCACACATTGACAACCGTTCTGTTAGATAGCTGCGTTTTGGATTTAGAAGCAGATATTTCCCTGTGCTTACTGCTGTTTCTTCCATATGCCGGTAATGGGCTGAAAACGCCTGTTTTGGGACTCTGCAGAGAAAGTGTTTGCAGACTGCTGAATCCACACACGGGTTTAACTCTGGAAGTTGAGTGCACACATTGACAACCGTTCTGTTAGATAGCTGCGTTTTGGATTTAGAAGCAGATATTTCCCTGTGCTTACTGCTGTTTCTTCCATATGCCGGTAATGGGCTGAAAACGCCTGTTTTGGGACTCTGCAGAGAAAGTGTTTGCAGACTGCTGAATCCACACACGGGTTTAACTCTGGAAGTTGAGTGCACACATTGACAACCGTTCTGTTAGATAGCTGCGTTTTGGATTTAGAAGCAGATATTTCCCTGTGCTTACTGCTGTTTCTTCCATATGCCGGTAATGGGCTGAAAACGCCTGTTTTGGGACTCTGCAGAGAAAGTGTTTGCAGACTGCTGAATCCACACACGGGTTTAACTCTGGAAGTTGAGTGCACACATTGACAACCGTTCTGTTAGATAGCTGCGTTTTGGATTTAGAAGCAGATATTTCCCTGTGCTTACTGCTGTTTCTTCCATATGCCGGTAATGGGCTGAAAACGCCTGTTTTGGGACTCTGCAGAGAAAGTGTTTGCAGACTGCTGAATCCACACACGGGTTTAACTCTGGAAGTTGAGTGCACACATTGACAACCGTTCTGTTAGATAGCTGCGTTTTGGATTTAGAAGCAGATATTTCCCTGTGCTTACTGCAGTTTCTTCCATATGCCGGTAATGGGCTGAAAACGCCTGTTTTGGGACTCTGCAGAGAAAGTGTTTGCAGACTGCTGAATCCACACACGGGTTTAACTCTGGAAGTTGAGTGCACACATTGACAACCGTTCTGTTAGATAGCTGCGTTTTGGATTTAGAAGCAGATATTTCCCTGTGCTTACTGCTGTTTCTTCCATATGCCGGTAATGGGCTGAAAACGCCTGTTTTGGGACTCTGCAGAGAAAGTGTTTGCAGACTGCTGAATCCACACACCGGTTTAACTCTGGAAGTTGAGTGCACACATTGACAACCGTTCTGTTAGATAGCTGCGTTTTGGATTTAGAAGCAGATATTTCCCTGTGCTTACTGCAGTTTCTTCCATATGCCAGAAATGGGCTGAAAACGCCTGTTTTGGGACTCTGCAGAGAAAGTGTTTGCAGACTGCTGAATCCACACACGGGTTTAACTCTGGAAGTTGAGTGCACACATTGACAACCGTTCTGTTAGATAGCTGCGTTTTGGATTTAGAAGCAGATATTTCCCTGTGCTTACTGCTGTTTCTTCCATATGCCGGTAATGGGCTGAAAACGCCTGTTTTGGGACTCTGCAGAGAAAGTGTTTGCAGACTGCTGAATCCACACACGGGTTTAACTCTGGAAGTTGAGTGCACACATTGACAACCGTTCTGTTAGATAGCTGCGTTTTGGATTTAGAAGCAGATATTTCCCTGTGCTTACTGCTGTTTCTTCCATATGCCGGTAATGGGCTGAAAACGCCTGTTTTGGGACTCTGCAGAGAAAGTGTTTGCAGACTGCTGAATCCACACACGGGTTTAACTCTGGAAGTTGAGTGCACACATTGACAACCGTTCTGTTAGATAGCTGCGTTTTGGATTTAGAAGCAGATATTTCCCAGTGCTTACTGCTGTTTCTTCCATATGCCAGAAATGGGCTGAAAACGCCTGTTTTGGGACTCTGCAGAGAAAGTGTTTGCAGACTGCTGAATCCACACACGGGTTTAACTCTGGAAGTTGAGTGCACACATTGACAACCGTTCTGTTAGATAGCTGCGTTTTGGATTTAGAAGCAGATATTTCCCTGTGCTTACTGCTGTTTGTTCCATATGCCGGTAATGGGCTGAAAACGCCTGTTTTGGGACTCTGCAGAGAAAGTGTTTGCAGACTGCTGAATCCACACACGGGTTTAACTCTGGAAGTTGAGTGCACACATTGACAACCGTTCTGTTAGATAGCTGCGTTTTGGATTTAGAAGCAGATATTTCCCTGTGCTTACTGCTCTTTCTTCCATATGCCGGTAATGGGCTGAAAACGCCTGTTTTGGGACTCTGCAGAGAAAGTGTTTGCAGACTGCTGAATCCACACACGGGTTTAACTCTGGAAGTTGAGTGCACACATTGACAACCGTTCTGTTAGATAGCTGCGTTTTGGATTTAGAAGCAGATATTTCCCAGTGCTTACTGCTGTTTGTTCCATATGCCGGTAATGGGCTGAAAACGCCTGTTTTGGGACTCTGCAGAGAAAGTGTTTGCAGACTGCTGAATCCACACACGGGTTTAACTCTGGAAGTTGAGTGCACACATTGACAACCGTTCTGTTAGATAGCTGCGTTTTGGATTTAGAAGCAGATATTTCCCTGTGCTTACTGCTGTTTCTTCCATATGCCGGTAATGGGCTGAAAACGCCTGTTTTGGGACTCTGCAGAGAAAGTGTTTGCAGACTGCTGAATCCACACACCGGTTTAACTCTGGAAGTTGAGTGCACACATTGACAACCGTTCTGTTAGATAGCTGCGTTTTGGATTTAGAAGCAGATATTTCCCTGTGCTTACTGCAGTTTCTTCCATATGCCAGAAATGGGCTGAAAACGCCTGTTTTGGGACTCTGCAGAGAAAGTGTTTGCAGACTGCTGAATCCACTCACGGGTTTAACTCTGGAAGTTGAGTGCACACATTGACAACCGTTCTGTTAGATAGCTGCGTTTTGGATTTAGAAGCAGATATTTCCCTGTGCTTACTGCTGTTTCTTCCATATGCCGGTAATGGGCTGAAAAGGCCTGTTTTGGGACTCTGCAGAGAAAGTGTTTGCAGACTGCTGAATCCACACACGGGTTTAACTCTGGAAGTTGAGTGCACACATTGACAACCGTTCTGTTAGATAGCTGCGTTTTGGATTTAGAAGCAGATATTTCCCTGTGCTTACTGCTGTTTCTTCCATATGCCGGTAATGGGCTGAAAACGCCTGTTTTGGGACTCTGCAGAGAAAGTGTTTGCAGACTGCTGAATCCACACACGGGTTTAACTCTGGAAGTTGAGTGCACACATTGACAACCGTTCTGTTAGATAGCTGCGTTTTGGATTTAGAAGCAGGTATTTCCCAGTGCTTACTGCTGTTTCTTCCATATGCCAGAAATGGGCTGAAAACGCCTGTTTTGGGACTCTGCAGAGAAAGTGTTTGCAGACTGCTGAATCCACACACGGGTTTAACTCTGGAAGTTGAGTGCACACATTGACAACCGTTCTGTTAGATAGCTGCGTTTTGGATTTAGAAGCAGATATTTCCCTGTGCTTACTGCTGTTTGTTCCATATGCCGGTAATGGGCTGAAAACGCCTGTTTTGGGACTCTGCAGAGAAAGTGTTTGCAGACTGCTGAATCCACACACGGGTTTAACTCTGGAAGTTGAGTGCACACATTGACAACCGTTCTGTTAGATAGCTGCGTTTTGGATTTAGAAGCAGATATTTCCCTGTGCTTACTGCTCTTTCTTCCATATGCCGGTAATGGGCTGAAAACGCCTGTTTTGGGACTCTGCAGAGAAAGTGTTTGCAGACTGCTGAATCCACACACGGGTTTAACTCTGGAAGTTGAGTGCACACATTGACAACCGTTCTGTTAGATAGCTGCGTTTTGGATTTAGAAGCAGATATTTCCCTGTGCTTACTGCTGTTTCTTCCATATGCCGGTAATGGGCTGAAAACGCCTGTTTTGGGACTCTGCAGAGAAAGTGTTTGCAGACTGCTGAATCCACACACGGGTTTAACTCTGGAAGTTGAGTGCACACATTGACAACCGTTCTGTTAGATAGCTGCGTTTTGGATTTAGAAGCAGATATTTCCCTGTGCTTACTGCTGTTTCTTCCATATGCCGGTAATGGGCTGAAAACGCCTGTTTTGGGACTCTGCAGAGAAAGTGTTTGCAGACTGCTGAATCCACACACGGGTTTAACTCTGGAAGTTGAGTGCACACATTGACAACCGTTCTGTTAGATAGCTGCGTTTTGGATTTAGAAGCAGATATTTCCCTGTGCTTACTGCTGTTTCTTCCATATGCCAGAAATGGGCTGAAAACGCCTGTTTTGGGACTCTGCAGAGAAAGTGTTTGCAGACTGCTGAATCCACACACGGGTTTAACTCTGGAAGTTGAGTGCACACATTGACAACCGTTCTGTTAGATAGCTGCGTTTTGGATTTAGAAGCAGATATTTCCCTGTGCTTACTGCAGTTTCTTCCATATGCCGGTAATGGGCTGAAAACGCCTGTTTTGGGACTCTGCAGAGAAAGTGTTTGCAGACTGCTGCATCCACACACGGGTTTACCTCTGGAAGTTGAGTGCACACATTGACAACCGTTCTGTTAGATAGCTGCGTTTTGGATTTAGAAGCAGATATTTCCCTGTGCTTACTGCTGTTTCTTCCATATGCCGGTAATGGGCTGAAAACGCCTGTTTTGGGACTCTGCAGAGAAAGTGTTTGCAGACTGCTGAATCCACACACGGGTTTAACTCTGGAAGTTGAGTGCACACATTGACAACCGTTCTGTTACATAGCTGCGTTTTGGATTTAGAAGCAGATATTTCCCTGTGCTTACTGCAGTTTCTTCCATATGCCAGAAATGGGCTGAAAACGCCTGTTTTGGGACACTGCAGAGAAAGTGTTTGCAGACTGCTGAATCCACACACGGGTTTAACTCTGGAAGTTGAGTGCACACATTGACAACCGTTCTGTTAGATAGCTGCGTTTTGGATTTAGAAGCAGATATTTCCCTGTGCTTACTGCAGTTTCTTCCATATGCCAGAAATGGGCTGAAAACGCCTGTTTTGGGACTCTGCAGAGAAAGTGTTTGCAGACTGCTGAATCCACACACGGGTTTAACTCTGGAAGTTGAGTGCACACATTGACAACCGTTCTGTTAGATAGCTGCGTTTTGGATTTAGAAGCAGATATTTCCCTGTGCTTACTGCTGTTTCTTCCATATGCCGGTAATGGGCTGAAAACGCCTGTTTTGGGACTCTGCAGAGAAAGTGTTTGCAGACTGCTGAATCCACACACGGGTTTAACTCTGGAAGTTGAGTGCACACATTGACAACCGTTCTGTTAGATAGCTGCGTTTTGGATTTAGAAGCAGATATTTCCCTGTGCTTACTGCTGTTTCTTCCATATGCCGGTAATGGGCTGAAAACGCCTGTTTTGGGACTCTGCAGAGAAAGTGTTTGCAGACTGCTGAATCCACACACGGGTTTAACTCTGGAAGTTGAGTGCACACATTGACAACCGTTCTGTTAGATAGCTGCGTTTTGGATTTAGAAGCAGATATTTCCCTGTGCTTACTGCTGTTTCTTCCATATGCCGGTAATGGGCTGAAAACGCCTGTTTTGGGACTCTGCAGAGAAAGTGTTTGCAGACTGCTGAATCCACACACGGGTTTAACTCTGGAAGTTGAGTGCACACATTGACAACCGTTCTGTTAGATAGCTGCGTTTTGGATTTAGAAGCAGATATTTCCCTGTGCTTACTGCTGTTTCTTCCATATGCCGGTAATGGGCTGAAAACGCCTGTTTTGGGACTCTGCAGAGAAAGTGTTTGCAGACTGCTGAATCCACACACGGGTTTAACTCTGGAAGTTGAGTGCACACATTGACAACCGTTCTGTTAGATAGCTGCGTTTTGGATTTAGAAGCAGATATTTCCCTGTGCTTACTGCAGTTTCTTCCATATGCCGGTAATGGGCTGAAAACGCCTGTTTTGGGACTCTGCAGAGAAAGTGTTTGCAGACTGCTGAATCCACACACGGGTTTAACTCTGGAAGTTGAGTGCACACATTGACAACCGTTCTGTTAGATAGCTGCGTTTTGGATTTAGAAGCAGATATTTCCCTGTGCTTACTGCTGTTTCTTCCATATGCCGGTAATGGGCTGAAAACGCCTGTTTTGGGACTCTGCAGAGAAAGTGTTTGCAGACTGCTGAATCCACACACGGGTTTAACTCTGGAAGTTGAGTGCACACATTGACAACCGTTCTGTTAGACAGCTGCGTTTTGGATTTAGAAGCAGATATTTCCCTGTGCTTACTGCTGTTTGTTCCATATGCCGGTAATGGGCTGAAAACGCCTGTTTTGGGACTCTGCAGAGAAAGTGTTTGCAGACTGCTGAATCCACACACGGGTTTAACTCTAGAAGTTGAGTGCACACATTGACAACCGTTCTGTTAGATAGCTGCGTTTTGGATTTAGAAGCAGATATTTCCCTGTGCTTACTGCAGTTTCTTCCATATGCCGGTAATGGGCTGAAAACGCCTGTTTTGGGACTCTGCAGAGAAAGTGTTTGCAGACTGCTGCATCCACACACGGGTTTACCTCTGGAAGTTGAGTGCACACATTGACAACCGTTCTGTTAGATAGCTGCGTTTTGGATTTAGAAGCAGATATTTCCCTGTGCTTACTGCTGTTTCTTCCATATGCCGGTAATGGGCTGAAAACGCCTGTTTTGGGACTCTGCAGAGAAAGTGTTTGCAGACTGCTGAATCCACACACGGGTTTACCTCTGGAAGTTGAGTGGACACATTGACAGCCGTTCTGTTAGATAGCTGCGTTTTGGATTTAGAAGCAGATATTTCCCTGTGCTTACTGCAGTTTCTTCCATATGCCGGTAATGGGCTGAAAACGCCTGTTTTGGGACTCTGCACAGAAAGTGTTTGCAGACTGCTGAATCCACACACGGGTTTAACTCTGGAAGTTGAGTGCACACATTGACAACCGTTCTGTTAGATAGCTGCGTTTTGGATTTAGAAGCAGATATTTCCCTGTGCTTACTGCTGTTTCTTCCATATGCCGGTAATGGGCTGAAAACGCCTGTTTTGGGACTCTGCAGAGAAAGTGTTTGGAGACTGCAGAATCCACACACGGGTTTAACTCTGGAAGTTGAGTGCACACATTGACAACCGTTCTGTTAGATAGCTGCGTTTTGGATTTAGAAGCAGATATTTCCCTGTGCTTACTGCTGTTTCTTCCATATGCCGGTAATGGGCTGAAAACGCCTGTTTTGGGACTCTGCAGAGAAAGTGTTTGCAGACTGCTGAATCCACACACGGGTTTAACTCTGGAAGTTGAGTGCACACATTGACAACCGTTCTGTTAGATAGCTGCGTTTTGGATTTAGAAGCAGATATTTCCCAGTGCTTACTGCTGTTTCTTCCATATGCCGGTAATGGGCTGAAAACGCCTGTTTTGGGACTCTGCAGAGAAAGTGTTTGCAGACTGTTGAATCCACACACGGGTTTAACTCTGGAAGTTGAGTGCACACATTGACAACCGTTCTGTTAGATAGCTGCGTTTTGGATTTAGAAGCAGATATTTCCCTGTGCTTACTGCTGTTTCTTCCATATGCCGGTAATGGGCTGAAAACGCCTGTTTTGGGACTCTGCAGAGAAAGTGTTTGCAGACTGCTGAATCCACACACGGGTTTAACTCTGGAAGTTGAGTGCACACATTGACAACCGTTCTGTTAGATAGCTGCGTTTTGGATTTAGAAGCAGATATTTCCCAGTGCTTACTGCTGTTTCTTCCATATGCCGGTAATGGGCTGAAAACGCCTGTTTTGGGACTCTGCAGAGAAAGTGTTTGCAGACTGCTGAATCCACACACGGGTTTAACTCTGGAAGTTGAGTGCACACATTGACAACCGTTCTGTTAGATAGCTGCGTTTTGGATTTAGAAGCAGATATTTCCCTGTGCTTACTGCTGTTTCTTCCATATGCCGGTAATGGGCTGAAAACGCCTGTTTTGGGACTCTGCAGAGAAAGTGTTTGCAGACTGCTGAATCCACACACGGGTTTAACTCTGGAAGTTGAGTGCACACATTGACAACCGTTCTGTTAGATAGCTGCGTTTTGGATTTAGAAGCAGATATTTCCCAGTGCTTACTGCTGTTTCTTCCATATGCCGGTAATGGGCTGAAAACGCCTGTTTTGGGACTCTGCAGAGAAAGTGTTTGCAGACTGCTGAATCCACACACGGGTTTAACTCTGGAAGTTGAGTGCACACATTGACAACCGTTCTGTTAGATAGCTGCGTTTTGGATTTAGAAGCAGATATTTCCCTGTGCTTACTGCTGTTTCTTCCATATGCCGGTAATGGGCTGAAAACGCCTGTTTTGGGACTCTGCAGAGAAAGTGTTTGCAGACTGCTGAATCCACACACGGGTTTAACTCTGGAAGTTGAGTGCACACATTGACAACCGTTCTGTTAGATAGCTGCGTTTTGGATTTAGAAGCAGATATTTCCCTGTGCTTACTGCTGTTTCTTCCATATGCCGGTAATGGGCTGAAAACGCCTGTTTTGGGACTCTGCAGAGAAAGTGTTTGCAGACTGCTGATTCCACACACGGGTTTAACTCTGGGAGTTGAGTGCACACATTGACAACCGTTCTGTTAGATAGCTGCGTTTTGGATTTAGAAGCAGATATTTCCCAGTGCTTACTGCAGTTTCTTCCATATGCCAGTAATGGGCTGAAAACGCCTGTTTTGGGACTCTGCAGAGAAAGTGTTTGCAGACTGCTGAATCCACACACTGGTTTAACTCTGGAAGTTGAGTGCACACATTGACAACCGTTCTGTTAGATAGCTGCGTTTTGGATTTAGAAGCAGATATTTCCCAGTGCTTACTGCTGTTTCTTCCATATGCCGGTAATGGGCTGAAAACGCCTGTTTTGGGACTCTGCAGAGAAAGTGTTTGCAGACTGCTGAATCCACACACGGGTTTAACTCTGGAAGTTGAGTGCACACATTGACAACCGTTCTGTTAGATAGCTGCGTTTTGGATTTAGAAGCAGATATTTCCCTGTGCTTACTGCTGTTTCTTCCATATGCCGGTAATGGGCTGAAAACGCCTGTTTTGGGACTCTGCAGAGAAAGTGTTTGCAGACTGCTGAATCCACACACGGGTTTAACTCTGGAAGTTGAGTGCACACATTGACAACCGTTCTGTTAGATAGCTGCGTTTTGGATTTAGAAGCAGATATTTCCCTGTGCTTACTGCAGTTTCTTCCATATGCCGGTAATGGGCTGAAAACGCCTGTTTTGGGACTCTGCAGAGAAAGTGTTTGCAGACTGCTGAATCCACACACGGGTTTACCTCTGGAAGTTGAGTGCACACATTGACAACCGTTCTGTTAGATAGCTGCGTTTTGGATTTAGAAGCAGATATTTCCCTGTGCTTACTGCAGTTTCTTCCATATGCCGGTAATGGGCTGAAAACGCCTGTTTTGGGACTCTGCAGAGAAAGTGTTTGCAGACTGCTGAATCCACACACTGGTTTAACTCTGGAAGTTGAGTGCACACATTGACAACCGTTCTGTTAGATAGCTGCGTTTTGGATTTAGAAGCAGATATTTCCCAGTGCTTACTGCTGTTTCTTCCATATGCCGGTAATGGGCTGAAAACGCCTGTTTTGGGACTCTGCAGAGAAAGTGTTTGCAGACTGCTGAATCCACACACGGTTTTAACTCTGGAAGTTGAGTGCACACATTGACAACCGTTCTGTTAGATAGCTGCGTTTTGGATTTAGAAGCAGATATTTCCCTGTGCTTACTGCTGTTTCTTCCATATGCCGGTAATGGGCTGAAAACGCCTGTTTTGGGACTCTGCAGAGAAAGTGTTTGCAGACTGCTGAATCCACACACGGGTTTAACTCTGGAAGTTGAGTGCACACATTGACAACCGTTCTGTTAGATAGCTGCGTTTTGGATTTAGAAGCAGATATTTCCCTGTGCTTACTGCAGTTTCTTCCATATGCCGGTAATGGGCTGAAAACGCCTGTTTTGGGACTCTGCAGAGAAAGTGTTTGCAGACTGCTGAATCCACACACGGGTTTAACTCTGGAAGTTGAGTGCACACATTGACAACCGTTCTGTTAGATAGCTGCGTTTTGGATTTAGAAGCAGATATTTCCCAGTGCTTACTGCTGTTTCTTCCTTATGCCGGTAATGGGCTGAAAACGCCTGTTTTGGGACTCTGCAGAGAAAGTGTTTGCAGACTGTTGAATCCACACACGGGTTTAACTCTGGAAGTTGAGTGCACACATTGACAACCGTTCTGTTAGATAGCTGCGTTTTGGATTTAGAAGCAGATATTTCCCTGTGCTTACTGCTGTTTCTTCCATATGCCGGTAATGGGCTGAAAACGCCTGTTTTGGGACTCTGCAGAGAAAGTGTTTGCAGACTGCTGAATCCACACACGGGTTTAACTCTGGAAGTTGAGTGCACACATTGACAACCGTTCTGTTAGATAGCTGCGTTTTGGATTTAGAAGCAGATATTTCCCAGTGCTTACTGCTGTTTCTTCCATATGCCGGTAATGGGCTGAAAACGCCTGTTTTGGGACTCTGCAGAGAAAGTGTTTGCAGACTGCTGAATCCACACACGGGTTTAACTCTGGAAGTTGAGTGCACACATTGACAACCGTTCTGTTAGATAGCTGCGTTTTGGATTTAGAAGCAGATATTTCCCTGTGCTTACTGCTGTTTCTTCCATATGCCGGTAATGGGCTGAAAACGCCTGTTTTGGGACTCTGCAGAGAAAGTGTTTGCAGACTGCTGAATCCACACACGGGTTTAACTCTGGAAGTTGAGTGCACACATTGACAACCGTTCTGTTAGATAGCTGCGTTTTGGATTTAGAAGCAGATATTTCCCAGTGCTTACTGCTGTTTCTTCCATATGCCGGTAATGGGCTGAAAACGCCTGTTTTGGGACTCTGCAGAGAAAGTGTTTGCAGACTGCTGAATCCACACACGGGTTTAACTCTGGAAGTTGAGTGCACACATTGACAACCGTTCTGTTAGATAGCTGCGTTTTGGATTTAGAAGCAGATATTTCCCTGTGCTTACTGCTGTTTCTTCCATATGCCGGTAATGGGCTGAAAACGCCTGTTTTGGGACTCTGCAGAGAAAGTGTTTGCAGACTGCTGAATCCACACACGGGTTTAACTCTGGAAGTTGAGTGCACACATTGACAACCGTTCTGTTAGATAGCTGCGTTTTGGATTTAGAAGCAGATATTTCCCTGTGCTTACTGCAGTTTCTTCCATATGCCGGTAATGGGCTGAAAACGCCTGTTTTGGGACTCTGCACAGAAAGTGTTTGCAGACTGCTGAATCCACACACGGGTTTAACTCTGGAAGTTGAGTGCACACATTGACAACCGTTCTGTTAGATAGCTGCGTTTTGGATTTAGAAGCAGATATTTCCCAGTGCTTACTGCTGTTTCTTCCATATGCCGGTAATGGGCTGAAAACGCCTGTTTTGGGACTCTGCAGAGAAAGTGTTTGCAGACTGTTGAATCCACACACGGGTTTAACTCTGGAAGTTGAGTGCACACATTGACAACCGTTCTGTTAGATAGCTGCGTTTTGGATTTAGAAGCAGATATTTCCCTGTGCTTACTGCTGTTTCTTCCATATGCCGGTAATGGACTGAAAACGCCTGTTTTGGGACTCTGCAGAGAAAGTGTTTGCAGACTGCTGAATCCACACACGGGTTTAACTCTGGAAGTTGAGTGCACACATTGACAACCGTTCTGTTAGATAGCTGCGTTTTGGATTTAGAAGCAGATATTTCCCAGTGCTTACTGCTGTTTCTTCCATATGCCGGTAATGGGCTGAAAACGCCTGTTTTGGGACTCTGCAGAGAAAGTGTTTGCAGACTGCTGAATCCACACACGGGTTTAACTCTGGAAGTTGAGTGCACACATTGACAACCGTTCTGTTAGATAGCTGCGTTTTGGATTTAGAAGCAGATATTTCCCTGTGCTTACTGCTGTTTCTTCCATATGCCGGTAATGGGCTGAAAACGCCTGTTTTGGGACTCTGCAGAGAAAGTGTTTGCAGACTGCTGAATCCACACACGGGTTTAACTCTGGAAGTTGAGTGCACACATTGACAACCGTTCTGTTAGATAGCTGCGTTTTGGATTTAGAAGCAGATATTTCCCAGTGCTTACTGCTGTTTCTTCCATATGCCGGTAATGGGCTGAAAACGCCTGTTTTGGGACTCTGCAGAGAAAGTGTTTGCAGACTGCTGAATCCACACACGGGTTTAACTCTGGAAGTTGAGTGCACACATTGACAACCGTTCTGTTAGATAGCTGCGTTTTGGATTTAGAAGCAGATATTTCCCTGTGCTTACTGCTGTTTCTTCCATATGCCGGTAATGGGCTGAAAACGCCTGTTTTAGGACTCTGCAGAGAAAGTGTTTGCAGACTGCTGAATCCACACACGGGTTTAACTCTGGAAGTTGAGTGCACACATTGACAACCGTTCTGTTAGATAGCTGCGTTTTGGATTTAGAAGCAGATATTTCCCTGTGCTTACTGCTGTTTCTTCCATATGCCGGTAATGGGCTGAAAACGCCTGTTTTGGGACTCTGCAGAGAAAGTGTTTGCAGACTGCTGATTCCACACACGGGTTTAACTCTGGGAGTTGAGTGCACACATTGACAACCGTTCTGTTAGATAGCTGCGTTTTGGATTTAGAAGCAGATATTTCCCAGTGCTTACTGCAGTTTCTTCCATATGCCAGTAATGGGCTGAAAACGCCTGTTTTGGGACTCTGCAGAGAAAGTGTTTGCAGACTGCTGAATCCACACACTGGTTTAACTCTGGAAGTTGAGTGCACACATTGACAACCGTTCTGTTAGATAGCTGCGTTTTGGATTTAGAAGCAGATATTTCCCAGTGCTTACTGCTGTTTCTTCCATATGCCGGTAATGGGCTGAAAACGCCTGTTTTGGGACTCTGCAGAGAAAGTGTTTGCAGACTGCTGAATCCACACACGGGTTTAACTCTGGAAGTTGAGTGCACACATTGACAACCGTTCTGTTAGATAGCTGCGTTTTGGATTTAGAAGCAGATATTTCCCTGTGCTTACTGCTGTTTCTTCCATATGCCGGTAATGGGCTGAAAACGCCTGTTTTGGGACTCTGCAGAGAAAGTGTTTGCAGACTGCTGAATCCACACACGGGTTTAACTCTGGAAGTTGAGTGCACACATTGACAACCGTTCTGTTAGATAGCTGCGTTTTGGATTTAGAAGCAGATATTTCCCTGTGCTTACTGCAGTTTCTTCCATATGCCGGTAATGGGCTGAAAACGCCTGTTTTGGGACTCTGCAGAGAAAGTGTTTGCAGACTGCTGAATCCACACACGGGTTTACCTCTGGAAGTTGAGTGCACACATTGACAACCGTTCTGTTAGATAGCTGCGTTTTGGATTTAGAAGCAGATATTTCCCTGTGCTTACTGCAGTTTCTTCCATATGCCGGTAATGGGCTGAAAACGCCTGTTTTGGGACTCTGCAGAGAAAGTGTTTGCAGACTGCTGAATCCACACACTGGTTTAACTCTGGAAGTTGAGTGCACACATTGACAACCGTTCTGTTAGATAGCTGCGTTTTGGATTTAGAAGCAGATATTTCCCAGTGCTTACTGCTGTTTCTTCCATATGCCGGTAATGGGCTGAAAACGCCTGTTTTGGGACTCTGCAGAGAAAGTGTTTGCAGACTGCTGAATCCACACACGGTTTTAACTCTGGAAGTTGAGTGCACACATTGACAACCGTTCTGTTAGATAGCTGCGTTTTGGATTTAGAAGCAGATATTTCCCTGTGCTTACTGCTGTTTCTTCCATATGCCGGTAATGGGCTGAAAACGCCTGTTTTGGGACTCTGCAGAGAAAGTGTTTGCAGACTGCTGAATCCACACACGGGTTTAACTCTGGAAGTTGAGTGCACACATTGACAACCGTTCTGTTAGATAGCTGCGTTTTGGATTTAGAAGCAGATATTTCCCTGTGCTTACTGCTGTTTCTTCCATATGCCGGTAATGGGCTGAAAACGCCTGTTTTGGGACTCTGCAGAGAAAGTGTTTGCAGACTGCTGAATCCACACACGGGTTTAACTCTGGAAGTTGAGTGCACACATTGACAACCGTTCTGTTAGATAGCTGCGTTTTGGATTTAGAAGCAGATATTTCCCAGTGCTTACTGCTGTTTCTTCCTTATGCCGGTAATGGGCTGAAAACGCCTGTTTTGGGACTCTGCAGAGAAAGTGTTTGCAGACTGTTGAATCCACACACGGGTTTAACTCTGGAAGTTGAGTGCACACATTGACAACCGTTCTGTTAGATAGCTGCGTTTTGGATTTAGAAGCAGATATTTCCCTGTGCTTACTGCTGTTTCTTCCATATGCCGGTAATGGGCTGAAAACGCCTGTTTTGGGACTCTGCAGAGAAAGTGTTTGCAGACTGCTGAATCCACACACGGGTTTAACTCTGGAAGTTGAGTGCACACATTGACAACCGTTCTGTTAGATAGCTGCGTTTTGGATTTAGAAGCAGATATTTCCCAGTGCTTACTGCTGTTTCTTCCATATGCCGGTAATGGGCTGAAAACGCCTGTTTTGGGACTCTGCAGAGAAAGTGTTTGCAGACTGCTGAATCCACACACGGGTTTAACTCTGGAAGTTGAGTGCACACATTGACAACCGTTCTGTTAGATAGCTGCGTTTTGGATTTAGAAGCAGATATTTCCCTGTGCTTACTGCTGTTTCTTCCATATGCCGGTAATGGGCTGAAAACGCCTGTTTTGGGACTCTGCAGAGAAAGTGTTTGCAGACTGCTGAATCCACACACGGGTTTAACTCTGGAAGTTGAGTGCACACATTGACAACCGTTCTGTTAGATAGCTGCGTTTTGGATTTAGAAGCAGATATTTCCCAGTGCTTACTGCTGTTTCTTCCATATGCCGGTAATGGGCTGAAAACGCCTGTTTTGGGACTCTGCAGAGAAAGTGTTTGCAGACTGCTGAATCCACACACGGGTTTAACTCTGGAAGTTGAGTGCACACATTGACAACCGTTCTGTTAGATAGCTGCGTTTTGGATTTAGAAGCAGATATTTCCCTGTGCTTACTGCTGTTTCTTCCATATGCCGGTAATGGGCTGAAAACGCCTGTTTTGGGACTCTGCAGAGAAAGTGTTTGCAGACTGCTGAATCCACACACGGGTTTAACTCTGGAAGTTGAGTGCACACATTGACAACCGTTCTGTTAGATAGCTGCGTTTTGGATTTAGAAGCAGATATTTCCCTGTGCTTACTGCAGTTTCTTCCATATGCCGGTAATGGGCTGAAAACGCCTGTTTTGGGACTCTGCAGAGAAAGTGTTTGCAGACTGCTGAATCCACACACGGGTTTAACTCTGGAAGTTGAGTGCACACATTGACAACCGTTCTGTTAGATAGCTGCGTTTTGGATTTAGAAGCAGATATTTCCCTGTGCTTACTGCAGTTTCTTCCATATGCCGGTAATGGGCTGAAAACGCCTGTTTTGGGACTCTGCAGAGAAAGTGTTTGCAGACTGCTGAATCCACACACTGGTTTAACTCTGGAAGTTGAGTGCACACATTGACAACCGTTCTGTTAGATAGCTGCGTTTTGGATTTAGAAGCAGATATTTCCCTGTGCTTACTGCAGTTTCTTCCATATGCCGGTAATGGGCTGAAAACGCCTGTTTTGGGACTCTGCAGAGAAAGTGTTTGCAGACTGCTGAATCCACACACTGGTTTAACTCTGGAAGTTGAGTGCACACATTGACAACCGTTCTGTTAGATAGCTGCGTTTTGGATTTAGAAGCAGATATTTCCCAGTGCTTACTGCTGTTTCTTCCATATGCCGGTAATGGGCTGAAAACGCCTGTTTTGGGACTCTGCAGAGAAAGTGTTTGCAGACTGCTGAATCCACACACGGGTTTAACTCTGGAAGTTGAGTGCACACATTGACAACCGTTCTGTTAGATAGCTGCGTTTTGGATTTAGAAGCAGATATTTCCCTGTGCTTACTGCAGTTTCTTCCATATGCCGGTAATGGGCTGAAAACGCCTGTTTTGGGACTCTGCAGAGAAAGTGTTTGCAGACTGCTGAATCCACACACGGGTTTAACTCTGGAAGTTGAGTGCACACATTGACAACCGTTCTGTTAGATAGCTGCGTTTTGGATTTAGAAGCAGATATTTCCCTGTGCTTACTGCAGTTTCTTCCATATGCCGGTAATGGGCTGAAAACGCCTGTTTTGGGACTCTGCAGAGAAAGTGTTTGCAGACTGCTGAATCCACACACGGGTTTAACTCTGGAAGTTGAGTGCACACATTGACAACCGTTCTGTTAGATAGCTGCGTTTTGGATTTAGAAGCAGATATTTCCCAGTGCTTACTGCTGTTTCTTCCATATGCCGGTAATGGGCTGAAAACGCCTGTTTTGGGACTCTGCAGAGAAAGTGTTTGCAGACTGTTGAATCCACACACGGGTTTAACTCTGGAAGTTGAGTGCACACATTGACAACCGTTCTGTTAGATAGCTGCGTTTTGGATTTAGAAGCAGATATTTCCCTGTGCTTACTGCTGTTTCTTCCATATGCCGGTAATGGGCTGAAAACGCCTGTTTTGGGACTCTGCAGAGAAAGTGTTTGCAGAATGCTGAATCCACACACGGTTTTAACTCTGGAAGTTGAGTGCACACATTGACAACCGTTCTGTTAGATAGCTGCGTTTTGGATTTAGAAGCAGATATTTCCCAGTGCTTACTGCAGTTTCTTCCATATGCCGGTAATGGGCTGAAAACGCCTGTTTTGGGACTCTGCAGAGAAAGTGTTTGCAGACTGCTGAATCCACACACTGGTTTAACTCTGGAAGTTGAGTGCACACATTGACAACCGTTCTGTTAGATAGCTGCGTTTTGGATTTAGAAGCAGATATTTCCCAGTGCTTAGTGCTGTTTCTTCCATATGCCGGTAATGGGCTGAAAACGCCTGTTTTGGGACTCTGCAGAGAAAGTGTTTGCAGACTGCTGAATCCACACACGGGTTTAACTCTGGAAGTTGAGTGCACACATTGACAACCGTTCTGTTAGATAGCTGCGTTTTGGATTTAGAAGCAGATATTTCCCTGTGCTTACTGCTGTTTCTTCCATATGCCGGTAATGGGCTGAAAACGCCTGTTTTGGGACTCTGCAGAGAAAGTGTTTGCAGACTGCTGAATCCACACACGGGTTTAACTCTGGAAGTTGAGTGCACACATTGACAACCGTTCTGTTAGATAGCTGCGTTTTGGATTTAGAAGCAGATATTTCCCTGTGCTTACTGCAGTTTCTTCCATATGCCGGTAATGGGCTGAAAACGCCTGTTTTGGGACTCTGCACAGAAAGTGTTTGCAGACTGCTGAATCCACACACGGGTTTAACTCTGGAAGTTGAGTGCACACATTGACAACCGTTCTGTTAGATAGCTGCGTTTTGGATTTAGAAGCAGATATTTCCCTGTGCTTACTGCAGTTTCTTCCATATGCCGGTAATGGGCTGAAAACGCCTGTTTTGGGACTCTGCAGAGAAAGTGTTTGCAGACTGCTGAATCCACACACTGGTTTAACTCTGGAAGTTGAGTGCACACATTGACAAACGTTCTGTTAGATAGCTGCGTTTTGGATTTAGAAGCAGATATTTCCCAGTGCTTACTGCTGTTTCTTCCATATGCCGGTTATGGGCTAAAAACGCCTGTTTTGGGACTCTGCAGAGAAAGTGTTTGCAGACTGCTGAATCCACACACGGGTTTAACTCTGGAAGTTGAGTGCACACATTGACAACCGTTCTGTTAGATAGCTGCGTTTTGGATTTAGAAGCAGATATTTCCCTGTGCTTACTGCTGTTTCTTCCATATGCCGGTAATGGGCTGAAAACGCCTGTTTTGGGACTCTGCAGAGAAAGTGTTTGCAGACTGCTGAATCCACACACGGGTTTAACTCTGGAAGTTGAGTGCACACATTGACAACCGTTCTGTTAGATAGCTGCGTTTTGGATTTAGAAGCAGATATTTCCCTGTGCTTACTGCAGTTTCTTCCATATGCCGGTAATGGGCTGAAAACGCCTGTTTTGGGACTCTGCAGAGAAAGTGTTTGCAGACTGCTGAATCCACACACGGGTTTAACTCTGGAAGTTGAGTGCACACATTGACAACCGTTCTGTTAGATAGCTGCGTTTTGGATTTAGAAGCAGATATTTCCCTGTGCTTACTGCAGTTTCTTCCATATGCCGGTAATGGGCTGAAAACGCCTGTTTTGGGACTCTGCAGAGAAAGTGTTTGCAGACTGCTGAATCCACACAGGTTTAACTCTGGAAGTTGAGTGGACACATTGACAACCGTTCTGTTAGATAGCTGCGTTTTGGATTTAGAAGCAGATATTTCCCTGTGCTTACTGCTGTTTCTTCCATATGCCGGTAATGGGCTGAAAACGCCTGTTTTGGGACTCTGCACAGAAAGTGTTTGCAGACTGCTGAATCCACACACGGGTTTAACTCTGGAAGTTGAGTGCACACATTGACAACCGTTGTGTTAGATAGCTGCGTTTTGGATTTAGAAGCAGATATTTCCCTGTGCTTACTGCAGTTTCTTCCATATGCCGGTATTGGGCTGAAAACGCCTGTTTTGGGACTCTGCAGAGAAAGTGTTTGCAGACTGCTGAATCCACACACTGGTTTAACTCTGGAAGTTGAGTGCACACATTGACAACCGTTCTGTTAGATAGCTGCGTTTTGGATTTAGAAGCAGATATTTCCCTGTGCTTACTGCTGTTTCTTCCATATGCCGGTAATGGGCTGAAAACGCCTGTTTTGGGACTCTGCAGAGAAAGTGTTTGCAGACTGCTGAATCCACACACGGGTTTAACTCTGGAAGTTGAGTGCACACATTGACAACCGTTCTGTTAGATAGCTGCGTTTTGGATTTAGAAGCAGATATTTCCCAGTGCTTTCTGCTGTTTCTTCCATATGCCGGTAATGGGCTGAAAACGCCTGTTTTGGGACTCTGCAGAGAAAGTGTTTGCAGACTGTTGAATCCACACACGTGTTTAACTCTGGAAGTTGAGTGCACACATTGACAACCGTTCTGTTAGATAGCTGCGTTTTGGATTTAGAAGCAGATATTTCCCTGTGCTTACTGCTGTTTCTTCCATATGCCGGTAATGGGCTGAAAACGCCTGTTTTGGGACTCTGCAGAGAAAGTGTTTGCAGACTGCTGAATCCACACACGGGTTTAACTCTGGAAGTTGAGTGCACACATTGACAACCGTTCTGTTAGATAGCTGCGTTTTGGATTTAGAAGAAGATATTTCCCAGTGCTTACTGCTGTTTCTTCCATATGCCGGTAATGGGCTGAAAACGCCTGTTTTGGGACTCTGCAGAGAAAGTGTTTGCAGACTGCTGAAGCCACACACGGGTTTAACTCTGGAAGTTGAGTGCACACATTGACAACCGTTCTGTTAGATAGCTGCGTTTTGGATTTAGAAGCTGATATTTCCCTGTGCTTACTGCTGTTTCTTCCATATGCCGGTAATGGGCTGAAAACGCCTGTTTTGGGACTCTGCAGAGAATGTGTTTGCAGACTGTTGAATCCACACACGGGTTTAACTCTGGAAGTTGAGTGCACACATTGACAACCGTTCTGTTAGATAGCTGCGTTTTGGATTTAGAAGCAGATATTTCCCTGTGCTTACTGCTGTTTCTTCCATATGCCGGTAATGGGCTGAAAACGCCTGTTTTGGGACTCTGCAGAGAAAGTGTTTGCAGACTGCTGAATCCACACACGGGTTTAACTCTGGAAGTTGAGTGCACACATTGACAACCGTTCTGTTAGATAGCTGCGTTTTGGATTTAGAAGCAGATATTTCCCTGTGCTTACTGCAGTTTCTTCCATATGCCGGTAATGGGCTGAAAACGCCTGTTTTGGGACTCTGCACAGAAAGTGTTTGCAGACTGCTGAATCCACACACGGGTTTAACTCTGGAAGTTGAGTGCACACATTGACAACCGTTCTGTTAGATAGCTGCGTTTTGGATTTAGAAGCAGATATTTCCCTGTGCTTACTGCAGTTTCTTCCATATGCCGGTAATGGGCTGAAAACGCCTGTTTTGGGACTCTGCAGAGAAAGTGTTTGCAGACTGCTGAATCCACACACGGGTTTAACTCTGGAAGTTGAGTGCACACATTGACAACCGTTCTGTTAGATAGCTGCGTTTTGGATTTAGAAGCAGATATTTCCCTGTGCTTACTGCTGTTTCTTCCATATGCCGGTACTGGGCTGAAAACGCCTGTTTTGGGACTCTGCAGAGAAAGTGTTTGCAGACTGCTGAATCCACACACGGGTTTAACTCTGGAAGTTGAGTGCACACATTGACAACCGTTCTGTTAGATAGCTGCGTTTTGGATTTAGAAGCAGATATTTCCCTGTGCTTACTGCTGTTTCTTCCATATGCCGGTAATGGGCTGAAAACGCCTGTTTTGGGACTCTGCAGAGAAAGTGTTTGCAGACTGCTGAATCCACACACGGGTTTAACTCTGGAAGTTGAGTGCACACATTGACAACCGTTCTGTTAGATAGCTGCGTTTTGGATTTAGAAGCAGATATTTCCCTGTGCTTACTGCTGTTTCTTCCATATGCCGGTAATGGGCTGAAAACGCCTGTTTTGGGACTCAGCAGAGAAAGTGTTTGCAGACTGCTGAATCCACACACGGGTTTAACTCTGGAAGTTGAGTGCACACATTGACAACCGTTCTGTTAGATAGCTGCGTTTTGGATTTAGAAGCAGATATTTCCCTGTGCTTACTGCTGTTTCTTCCATATGCCGGTAATGGGCTGAAAACGCCTGTTTTGGGACTCTGCAGAGAAAGTGTTTGCAGACTGCTGAATCCACACACGGGTTTAACTCTGGAAGTTGAGTGCACACATTGACAACCGTTCTGTTAGATAGCTGCGTTTTGGATTTAGAAGCAGATATTTCCCAGTGCTTACTGCTGTTTCTTCCATATGCCAGTAATGGGCTGAAAACGCCTGTTTTGGGACTCTGCAGAGAAAGTGTTTGCAGACTGCTGAATCCACACACGGGTTTAACTCTGGAAGTTGAGTGCACACATTGACAACCGTTCTGTTAGATAGCTGCGTTTTGGATTTAGAAGCAGATATTTCCCTGTGCTTACTGCTGTTTCTTCCATATGCCGGTAATGGGCTGAAAACGCCTGTTTTGGGACTCTGCAGAGAAAGTGTTTGCAGACTGCTGAATCCACACACGGGCTTAACTCTGGAAGTTGAGTGCACACATTGACAACCGTTCTGTTAGATAGCTGCGTTTTGGATTTAGAAGCAGATATTTCCCAGTGCTTACTGCTGTTTCTTCCATATGCCGGTAATGGGCTGAAAACGCCTGTTTTGGGACTCTGCAGAGAAAGTGTTTGCAGACTGCTGAATCCACACACGGGTTTAACTCTGGAAGTTGAGTGCACACATTGACAACCGTTCTGTTAGATAGCTGCGTTTTGGATTTAGAAGCAGATATTTCCCTGTGCTTACTGCTGTTTCTTCCATATGCCGGTAATGGGCTGAAAACGCCTGTTTTGGGACTCTGCAGAGAAAGTGTTTGCAGACTGCTGAATCCACACACGGGTTTAACTCTGGAAGTTGAGTGCACACATTGACAACCGTTCTGTTAGATAGCTGCGTTTTGGATTTAGAAGCAGATATTTCCCTGTGCTTACTGCAGTTTCTTCCATATGCCGGTAATGGGCTGAAAACGCCTGTTTTGGGACTCTGCAGAGAAAGTGTTTGCAGACTGCTGAATCCACACACGGGTTTAACTCTGGAAGTTGAGTGCACACATTGACAACCGTTCTGTTAGATAGCTGCGTTTTGGATTTAGAAGCAGATATTTCCCTGTGCTTACTGCTGTTTCTTCCATATGCCGGTAATGGGCTGAAAACGCCTGTTTTGGGACTCTGCAGAGAAAGTGTTTGCAGACTGCTGAATCCACACACGGGTTTAACTCTGGAAGTTGAGTGCACACATTGACAACCGTTCTGTTAGATAGCTGCGTTTTGGATTTAGAAGCAGATATTTCCCTGTGCTTACTGCTGTTTCTTCCATATGCCGGTAATGGGCTGAAAACGCCTGTTTTGGGACTCTGCAGAGAAAGTGTTTGCAGACTGCTGAATCCACACACGGGTTTAACTCTGGAAGTTGAGTGCACACATTGGCAACCGTTCGGTTAGATAGCTGCGTTTTGGATTTAGAAGCAGATATTTCCCTGTGCTTACTGCTGTTTCTTCCATATGCCGGTAATGGGCTGAAAAGGCCTGTTTTGGGACTCTGCAGAGAAAGTGTTTGCAGACTGCTGAATCCACACACGGGTTTAACTCTGGATGTTGAGTGCACACATTGACAACCGTTCTGTTAGATAGCTGCGTTTTGGATTTAGAAGCAGATATTTCCCTGTGCTTACTGCAGTTTCTTCCATATGCCAGAAATGGGCTGAAAACGCCTGTTTTGGGACTCTGCAGAGAAAGTGTTTGCAGACTGCTGAATCCACACACGGGTTTAACTCTGGAAGTTGAGTGCACACATTGACAACCGTTCTGTTAGATAGCTGCGTTTTGGATTTAGAAGCAGATATTTCCCTGTGCTTACTGCTGTTTCTTCCATATGCCGGTAATGGGCTGAAAACGCCTGTTTTGGGACTCTGCAGAGAAAGTGTTTGCAGACTGCTGAATCCACACACGGGTTTAACTCTGGAAGTTGAGTGCACACATTGACAACCGTTCTGTTAGATAGCTGCGTTTTGGATTTAGAAGCAGATATTTCCCTGTGCTTACTGCAGTTTCTTCCATATGCCTTTAATGGGCTGAAATCGCCTGTTTTGGGACTCTGCACAGAAAGTGTTTGCAGACTGCTGAATCCACACACGGGTTTAACTCTGGAAGTTGAGTGCACACATTGACAACCGTTCTGTTAGATAGCTGCGTTTTGGATTTAGAAGCAGATATTTCCCTGTGCTTACTGCTGTTTCTTCCATATGCCGGTAATGGGCTGAAAACGCCTGTTTTGGGACTCTGCAGAGAAAGTGTTTGCAGACTGCTGAATCCACACACGGGTTTAACTCTGGAAGTTGAGTGCACACATTGACAACCGTTCTGTTAGATAGCTGCGTTTTGGATTTAGAAGCAGATATTTCCCTGTGCTTACTGCTGTTTCTTCCATATGCCGGTAATGGGCTGAAAACGCCTGTTTTGGGACTCTGCAGAGAAAGTGTTTGCAGACTGCTGAATCCACACACGGGTTTAACTCTGGAAGTTGAGTGCACACATTGACAACCGTTCTGTTAGATAGCTGCGTTTTGGATTTAGAAGCAGATATTTCCCTGTGCTTACTGCAGTTTCTTCCATATGCCGGTAATGGGCTGAAAACGCCTGTTTTGGGACTCTGCACAGAAAGTGTTTGCAGACTGCTGAATCCACACACGGGTTTAACTCTGGAAGTTGAGTGCACACATTGACAACCGTTCTGTTAGATAGCTGCGTTTTGGATTTAGAAGCAGATATTTCCCTGTGCTTACTGCTGTTTCTTCCGTATGCCGGTAATGGGCTGAAAACGCCTGTTTTGGGACTCTGCAGAGAAAGTGTTTGCAGACTGCTGAATCCACACACGGGTTTAACTCTGGAAGTTGAGTGCACACATTGACAACCGTTCTGTTAGATAGCTGCGTTTTGGATTTAGAAGCAGATATTTCCCTGTGCTTACTGCTGTTTCTTCCATATGCCGGTACTGGGCTGAAAACGCCTGTTTTGGGACTCTGCAGAGAAAGTGTTTGCAGACTGCTGAATCCACACACGGGGTTAACTCTGGAAGTTGAGTGCACACATTGACAACCGTTCTGTTAGATAGCTGCGTTTTGGATTTAGAAGCAGATATTTCCCTGTGCTTACTGCTGTTTCTTCCATATGCCGGTAATGGGCTGAAAACGCCTGTTTTGGGACTCTGCAGAGAAAGTGTTTGCAGACTGCTGAATCCACACACGGGTTTAACTCTGGAAGTTGAGTGCACACATTGACAACCGTTCTGTTAGATAGCTGCGTTTTGGATTTAGAAGCAGATATTTCCCTGTGCTTACTGCTGTTTCTTCCATATGCCGGTAATGGGCTGAAAACGCCTGTTTTGGGACTCTGCAGAGAAAGTGTTTGCAGACTGCTGAATCCACACACGGGTTTAACTCTGGAAGTTGAGTGCACACATTGACAACCGTTCTGTTAGATAGCTGCGTTTTGGATTTAGAAGCAGATATTTCCCTGTGCTTACTGCTGTTTCTTCCATATGCCGGTAATGGGCTGAAAACGCCTGTTTTGGGACTCTGCAGAGAAAGTGTTTGCAGACTGCTGAATCCACACACGGGTTTAACTCTGGAAGTTGAGTGCACACATTGACAACCGTTCTGTTAGATAGCTGCGTTTTGGATTTAGAAGCAGATATTTCCCAGTGCTTACTGCTGTTTCTTCCATATGCCAGTAATGGGCTGAAAACGCCTGTTTTGGGACTCTGCAGAGAAAGTGTTTGCAGACTGCTGAATCCACACACGGGTTTAACTCTGGAAGTTGAGTGCACACATTGACAACCGTTCTGTTAGATAGCTGCGTTTTGGATTTAGAAGCAGATATTTCCCTGTGCTTACTGCTGTTTCTTCCATATGCCGGTAATGGGCTGAAAACGCCTGTTTTGGGACTCTGCAGAGAAAGTGTTTGCAGACTGCTGAATCCACACACGGGTTTAACTCTGGAAGTTGAGTGCACACATTGACAACCGTTCTGTTAGATAGCTGCGTTTTGGATTTAGAAGCAGATATTTCCCTGTGCTTACTGCTGTTTCTTCCATATGCCGGTAATGGGCTGAAAACGCCTGTTTTGGGACTCTGCAGAGAAAGTGTTTGCAGACTGCTGAATCCACACACGGGTTTAACTCTGGAAGTTGAGTGCACACATTGACAACCGTTCTGTTAGATAGCTGCGTTTTGGATTTAGAAGCAGATATTTCCCTGTGCTTACTGCTGTTTCTTCCATATGCCGGTACTGGGCTGAAAACGCCTGTTTTGGGACTCTGCAGAGAAAGTGTTTGCAGACTGCTGAATCCACACACGGGTTTAACTCTGGAAGTTGAGTGCACACATTGACAACCGTTCTGTTAGATAGCTGCGTTTTGGATTTAGAAGCAGATATTTCCCTGTGCTTACTGCTGTTTCTTCCATATGCCGGTAATGGGCTGAAAACGCCTGTTTTGGGACTCTGCAGAGAAAGTGTTTGCAGACTGCTGAATCCACACACGGGTTTAACTCTGGAAGTTGAGTGCACACATTGACAACCGTTCTGTTAGATAGCTGCGTTTTGGATTTAGAAGCAGATATTTCCCTGTGCTTACTGCTGTTTCTTCCATATGCCGGTAATGGGCTGAAAACGCCTGTTTTGGGACTCAGCAGAGAAAGTGTTTGCAGACTGCTGAATCCACACACGGGTTTAACTCTGGAAGTTGAGTGCACACATTGACAACCGTTCTGTTAGATAGCTGCGTTTTGGATTTAGAAGCAGATATTTCCCTGTGCTTACTGCTGTTTCTTCCATATGCCGGTAATGGGCTGAAAACGCCTGTTTTGGGACTCTGCAGAGAAAGTGTTTGCAGACTGCTGAATCCACACACGGGTTTAACTCTGGAAGTTGAGTGCACACATTGACAACCGTTCTGTTAGATAGCTGCGTTTTGGATTTAGAAGCAGATATTTCCCAGTGCTTACTGCTGTTTCTTCCATATGCCAGTAATGGGCTGAAAACGCCTGTTTTGGGACTCTGCAGAGAAAGTGTTTGCAGACTGCTGAATCCACACACGGGTTTAACTCTGGAAGTTGAGTGCACACATTGACAACCGTTCTGTTAGATAGCTGCGTTTTGGATTTAGAAGCAGATATTTCCCTGTGCTTACTGCTGTTTCTTCCATATGCCGGTAATGGGCTGAAAACGCCTGTTTTGGGACTCTGCAGAGAAAGTGTTTGCAGACTGCTGAATCCACACACGGGTTTAACTCTGGAAGTTGAGTGCACACATTGACAACCGTTCTGTTAGATAGCTGCGTTTTGGATTTAGAAGCAGATATTTCCCAGTGCTTACTGCTGTTTCTTCCATATGCCGGTAATGGGCTGAAAACGCCTGTTTTGGGACTCTGCAGAGAAAGTGTTTGCAGACTGCTGAATCCACACACGGGTTTAACTCTGGAAGTTGAGTGCACACATTGACAACCGTTCTGTTAGATAGCTGCGTTTTGGATTTAGAAGCAGATATTTCCCTGTGCTTACTGCTGTTTCTTCCATATGCCGGTAATGGGCTGAAAACGCCTGTTTTGGGACTCTGCAGAGAAAGTGTTTGCAGACTGCTGAATCCACACACGGGTTTAACTCTGGAAGTTGAGTGCACACATTGACAACCGTTCTGTTAGATAGCTGCGTTTTGGATTTAGAAGCAGATATTTCCCTGTGCTTACTGCAGTTTCTTCCATATGCCGGTAATGGGCTGAAAACGCCTGTTTTGGGACTCTGCAGAGAAAGTGTTTGCAGACTGCTGAATCCACACACGGGTTTAACTCTGGAAGTTGAGTGCACACATTGACAACCGTTCTGTTAGATAGCTGCGTTTTGGATTTAGAAGCAGATATTTCCCTGTGCTTACTGCTGTTTCTTCCATATGCCGGTAATGGGCTGAAAACGCCTGTTTTGGGACTCTGCAGAGAAAGTGTTTGCAGACTGCTGAATCCACACACGGGTTTAACTCTGGAAGTTGAGTGCACACATTGACAACCGTTCTGTTAGATAGCTGCGTTTTGGATTTAGAAGCAGATATTTCCCTGTGCTTACTGCTGTTTCTTCCATATGCCGGTAATGGGCTGAAAACGCCTGTTTTGGGACTCTGCAGAGAAAGTGTTTGCAGACTGCTGAATCCACACACGGGTTTAACTCTGGAAGTTGAGTGCACACATTGGCAACCGTTCGGTTAGATAGCTGCGTTTTGGATTTAGAAGCAGATATTTCCCTGTGCTTACTGCTGTTTCTTCCATATGCCGGTAATGGGCTGAAAAGGCCTGTTTTGGGACTCTGCAGAGAAAGTGTTTGCAGACTGCTGAATCCACACACGGGTTTAACTCTGGATGTTGAGTGCACACATTGACAACCGTTCTGTTAGATAGCTGCGTTTTGGATTTAGAAGCAGATATTTCCCTGTGCTTACTGCAGTTTCTTCCATATGCCAGAAATGGGCTGAAAACGCCTGTTTTGGGACTCTGCAGAGAAAGTGTTTGCAGACTGCTGAATCCACACACGGGTTTAACTCTGGAAGTTGAGTGCACACATTGACAACCGTTCTGTTAGATAGCTGCGTTTTGGATTTAGAAGCAGATATTTCCCTGTGCTTACTGCTGTTTCTTCCATATGCCGGTAATGGGCTGAAAACGCCTGTTTTGGGACTCTGCAGAGAAAGTGTTTGCAGACTGCTGAATCCACACACGGGTTTAACTCTGGAAGTTGAGTGCACACATTGACAACCGTTCTGTTAGATAGCTGCGTTTTGGATTTAGAAGCAGATATTTCCCTGTGCTTACTGCAGTTTCTTCCATATGCCTTTAATGGGCTGAAATCGCCTGTTTTGGGACTCTGCACAGAAAGTGTTTGCAGACTGCTGAATCCACACACGGGTTTAACTCTGGAAGTTGAGTGCACACATTGACAACCGTTCTGTTAGATAGCTGCGTTTTGGATTTAGAAGCAGATATTTCCCTGTGCTTACTGCTGTTTCTTCCATATGCCGGTAATGGGCTGAAAACGCCTGTTTTGGGACTCTGCAGAGAAAGTGTTTGCAGACTGCTGAATCCACACACGGGTTTAACTCTGGAAGTTGAGTGCACACATTGACAACCGTTCTGTTAGATAGCTGCGTTTTGGATTTAGAAGCAGATATTTCCCTGTGCTTACTGCTGTTTCTTCCATATGCCGGTAATGGGCTGAAAACGCCTGTTTTGGGACTCTGCAGAGAAAGTGTTTGCAGACTGCTGAATCCACACACGGGTTTAACTCTGGAAGTTGAGTGCACACATTGACAACCGTTCTGTTAGATAGCTGCGTTTTGGATTTAGAAGCAGATATTTCCCTGTGCTTACTGCAGTTTCTTCCATATGCCGGTAATGGGCTGAAAACGCCTGTTTTGGGACTCTGCACAGAAAGTGTTTGCAGACTGCTGAATCCACACACGGGTTTAACTCTGGAAGTTGAGTGCACACATTGACAACCGTTCTGTTAGATAGCTGCGTTTTGGATTTAGAAGCAGATATTTCCCTGTGCTTACTGCTGTTTCTTCCGTATGCCGGTAATGGGCTGAAAACGCCTGTTTTGGGACTCTGCAGAGAAAGTGTTTGCAGACTGCTGAATCCACACACGGGTTTAACTCTGGAAGTTGAGTGCACACATTGACAACCGTTCTGTTAGATAGCTGCGTTTTGGATTTAGAAGCAGATATTTCCCTGTGCTTACTGCTGTTTCTTCCATATGCCGGTACTGGGCTGAAAACGCCTGTTTTGGGACTCTGCAGAGAAAGTGTTTGCAGACTGCTGAATCCACACACGGGGTTAACTCTGGAAGTTGAGTGCACACATTGACAACCGTTCTGTTAGATAGCTGCGTTTTGGATTTAGAAGCAGATATTTCCCTGTGCTTACTGCTGTTTCTTCCATATGCCGGTAATGGGCTGAAAACGCCTGTTTTGGGACTCTGCAGAGAAAGTGTTTGCAGACTGCTGAATCCACACACGGGTTTAACTCTGGAAGTTGAGTGCACACATTGACAACCGTTCTGTTAGATAGCTGCGTTTTGGATTTAGAAGCAGATATTTCCCTGTGCTTACTGCTGTTTCTTCCATATGCCGGTAATGGGCTGAAAACGCCTGTTTTGGGACTCTGCAGAGAAAGTGTTTGCAGACTGCTGAATCCACACACGGGTTTAACTCTGGAAGTTGAGTGCACACATTGACAACCGTTCTGTTAGATAGCTGCGTTTTGGATTTAGAAGCAGATATTTCCCTGTGCTTACTGCTGTTTCTTCCATATGCCGGTAATGGGCTGAAAACGCCTGTTTTGGGACTCTGCAGAGAAAGTGTTTGCAGACTGCTGAATCCACACACGGGTTTAACTCTGGAAGTTGAGTGCACACATTGACAACCGTTCTGTTAGATAGCTGCGTTTTGGATTTAGAAGCAGATATTTCCCTGTGCTTACTGCAGTTTCTTCCATATGCCAGAAATGGGCTGAAAACGCCTGTTTTGGGACTCTGCAGAGAAAGTGTTTGCAGACTGCTGAATCCACACACGGGTTTAACTCTGGAAGTTGAGTGCACACATTGACAACCGTTCTGTTAGATAGCTGCGTTTTGGATTTAGAAGCAGATATTTCCCTGTGCTTACTGCTGTTTCTTCCATATGCCGGTAATGGGCTGAAAACGCCTGTTTTGGGACTCTGCAGAGAAAGTGTTTGCAGACTGCTGAATCCACACACGGGTTTAACTCTGGAAGTTGAGTGCACACATTGACAACCGTTCTGTTAGATAGCTGCGTTTTGGATTTAGAAGCAGATATTTCCCTGTGCTTACTGCTGTTTCTTCCATATGCCGGTAATGGGCTGAAAACGCCTGTTTTGGGACTCTGCAGAGAAAGTGTTTGCAGACTGCTGAATCCACACACGGGTTTAACTCTGGAAGTTGAGTGCACACATTGACAACCGTTCTGTTAGATAGCTGCGTTTTGGATTTAGAAGCAGATATTTCCCTGTGCTTACTGCAGTTTCTTCCATATGCCGGTAATGGGCTGAAAACGCCTGTTTTGGGACTCTGCAGAGAAAGTGTTTGCAGACTGCTGAATCCACACACGGGTTTAACTCTGGAAGTTGAGTGCACACATTGACAACCGTTCTGTTAGATAGCTGCGTTTTGGATTTAGAAGCAGATATTTCCCTGTGCTTACTGCTGTTTCTTCCATATGCCGGTAATGGGCTGAAAACGCCTGTTTTGGGACTCTGCAGAGAAAGTGTTTGCAGACTGCTGAATCCACACACGGGTTTAACTCTGGAAGTTGAGTGCACACATTGACAACCGTTCTGTTAGATAGCTGCGTTTTGGATTTAGAAGCAGATATTTCCCTGTGCTTACTGCAGTTTCTTCCATATGCCGGTAATGGGCTGAAAACGCCTGTTTTGGGACTCTGCAGAGAAAGTGTTTGCAGACTGCTGAATCCACACACGGGTTTAACTCTGGAAGTTGAGTGCACACATTGACAACCGTTCTGTTAGATAGCTGCGTTTTGGATTTAGAAGCAGATATTTCCCTGTGCTTACTGCTGTTTCTTCCATATGCCGGTAATGGGCTGAAAACGCCTGTTTTGGGACTCTGCAGAGAAAGTGTTTGCAGACTGCTGAATCCACACACGGGTTTAACTCTGGAAGTTGAGTGCACACATTGACAACCGTTCTGTTAGATAGCTGCGTTTTGGATTTAGAAGCAGATATTTCCCTGTGCTTACTGCTGTTTCTTCCATATGCCGGTAATGGGCTGAAAACGCCTGTTTTGGGACTCTGCAGAGAAAGTGTTTGCAGACTGCTGAATCCACACACGGGTTTAACTCTGGAAGTTGAGTGCACACATTGGCAACCGTTCGGTTAGATAGCTGCGTTTTGGATTTAGAAGCAGATATTTCCCTGTGCTTACTGCTGTTTCTTCCATATGCCGGTAATGGGCTGAAAACGCCTGTTTTGGGACTCTGCAGAGAAAGTGTTTGCAGACTGCTGAATCCACACACGGGTTTAACTCTGGATGTTGAGTGCACACATTGACAACCGTTCTGTTAGATAGCTGCGTTTTGGATTTAGAAGCAGATATTTCCCTGTGCTTACTGCAGTTTCTTCCATATGCCAGAAATGGGCTGAAAACGCCTGTTTTGGGACTCTGCAGAGAAAGTGTTTGCAGACTGCTGAATCCACACACGGGTTTAACTCTGGAAGTTGAGTGCACACATTGACAACCGTTCTGTTAGATAGCTGCGTTTTGGATTTAGAAGCAGATATTTCCCTGTGCTTACTGCTGTTTCTTCCATATGCCGGTAATGGGCTGAAAACGCCTGTTTTGGGACTCTGCAGAGAAAGTGTTTGCAGACTGCTGAATCCACACACGGGTTTAACTCTGGAAGTTGAGTGCACACATTGACAACCGTTCTGTTAGATAGCTGCGTTTTGGATTTAGAAGCAGATATTTCCCTGTGCTTACTGCAGTTTCTTCCATATGCCTTTAATGGGCTGAAATCGCCTGTTTTGGGACTCTGCACAGAAAGTGTTTGCAGACTGCTGAATCCACACACGGGTTTAACTCTGGAAGTTGAGTGCACACATTGACAACCGTTCTGTTAGATAGCTGCGTTTTGGATTTAGAAGCAGATATTTCCCTGTGCTTACTGCTGTTTCTTCCATATGCCGGTAATGGGCTGAAAACGCCTGTTTTGGGACTCTGCAGAGAAAGTGTTTGCAGACTGCTGAATCCACACACGGGTTTAACTCTGGAAGTTGAGTGCACACATTGACAACCGTTCTGTTAGATAGCTGCGTTTTGGATTTAGAAGCAGATATTTCCCTGTGCTTACTGCTGTTTCTTCCATATGCCGGTAATGGGCTGAAAACGCCTGTTTTGGGACTCTGCAGAGAAAGTGTTTGCAGACTGCTGAATCCACACACGGGTTTAACTCTGGAAGTTGAGTGCACACATTGACAACCGTTCTGTTAGATAGCTGCGTTTTGGATTTAGAAGCAGATATTTCCCTGTGCTTACTGCAGTTTCTTCCATATGCCGGTAATGGGCTGAAAACGCCTGTTTTGGGACTCTGCACAGAAAGTGTTTGCAGACTGCTGAATCCACACACGGGTTTAACTCTGGAAGTTGAGTGCACACATTGACAACCGTTCTGTTAGATAGCTGCGTTTTGGATTTAGAAGCAGATATTTCCCTGTGCTTACTGCTGTTTCTTCCGTATGCCGGTAATGGGCTGAAAACGCCTGTTTTGGGACTCTGCAGAGAAAGTGTTTGCAGACTGCTGAATCCACACACGGGTTTAACTCTGGAAGTTGAGTGCACACATTGACAACCGTTCTGTTAGATAGCTGCGTTTTGGATTTAGAAGCAGATATTTCCCTGTGCTTACTGCTGTTTCTTCCATATGCCGGTACTGGGCTGAAAACGCCTGTTTTGGGACTCTGCAGAGAAAGTGTTTGCAGACTGCTGAATCCACACACGGGGTTAACTCTGGAAGTTGAGTGCACACATTGACAACCGTTCTGTTAGATAGCTGCGTTTTGGATTTAGAAGCAGATATTTCCCTGTGCTTACTGCTGTTTCTTCCATATGCCGGTAATGGGCTGAAAACGCCTGTTTTGGGACTCTGCAGAGAAAGTGTTTGCAGACTGCTGAATCCACACACGGGTTTAACTCTGGAAGTTGAGTGCACACATTGACAACCGTTCTGTTAGATAGCTGCGTTTTGGATTTAGAAGCAGATATTTCCCTGTGCTTACTGCTGTTTCTTCCATATGCCGGTAATGGGCTGAAAACGCCTGTTTTGGGACTCTGCAGAGAAAGTGTTTGCAGACTGCTGAATCCACACACGGGTTTAACTCTGGAAGTTGAGTGCACACATTGACAACCGTTCTGTTAGATAGCTGCGTTTTGGATTTAGAAGCAGATATTTCCCTGTGCTTACTGCTGTTTCTTCCATATGCCGGTAATGGGCTGAAAACGCCTGTTTTGGGACTCTGCAGAGAAAGTGTTTGCAGACTGCTGAATCCACACACGGGTTTAACTCTGGAAGTTGAGTGCACACATTGACAACCGTTCTGTTAGATAGCTGCGTTTTGGATTTAGAAGCAGATATTTCCCAGTGCTTACTGCTGTTTCTTCCATATGCCAGTAATGGGCTGAAAACGCCTGTTTTGGGACTCTGCAGAGAAAGTGTTTGCAGACTGCTGAATCCACACACGGGTTTAACTCTGGAAGTTGAGTGCACACATTGACAACCGTTCTGTTAGATAGCTGCGTTTTGGATTTAGAAGCAGATATTTCCCTGTGCTTACTGCTGTTTCTTCCATATGCCGGTAATGGGCTGAAAACGCCTGTTTTGGGACTCTGCAGAGAAAGTGTTTGCAGACTGCTGAATCCACACACGGGTTTAACTCTGGAAGTTGAGTGCACACATTGACAACCGTTCTGTTAGATAGCTGCGTTTTGGATTTAGAAGCAGATATTTCCCTGTGCTTACTGCTGTTTCTTCCATATGCCGGTAATGGGCTGAAAACGCCTGTTTTGGGACTCTGCAGAGAAAGTGTTTGCAGACTGCTGAATCCACACACGGGTTTAACTCTGGAAGTTGAGTGCACACATTGACAACCGTTCTGTTAGATAGCTGCGTTTTGGATTTAGAAGCAGATATTTCCCTGTGCTTACTGCAGTTTCTTCCATATGCCGGTAATGGGCTGAAAACGCCTGTTTTGGGACTCTGCAGAGAAAGTGTTTGCAGACTGCTGAATCCACACACGGGTTTAACTCTGGAAGTTGAGTGCACACATTGACAACCGTTCTGTTAGATAGCTGCGTTTTGGATTTAGAAGCAGATATTTCCCTGTGCTTACTGCTGTTTCTTCCATATGCCGGTAATGGGCTGAAAACGCCTGTTTTGGGACTCTGCAGAGAAAGTGTTTGCAGACTGCTGAATCCACACACGGGTTTAACTCTGGAAGTTGAGTGCACACATTGACAACCGTTCTGTTAGATAGCTGCGTTTTGGATTTAGAAGCAGATATTTCCCTGTGCTTACTGCAGTTTCTTCCATATGCCGGTAATGGGCTGAAAACGCCTGTTTTGGGACTCTGCAGAGAAAGTGTTTGCAGACTGCTGAATCCACACACGGGTTTAACTCTGGAAGTTGAGTGCACACATTGGCAACCGTTCGGTTAGATAGCTGCGTTTTGGATTTAGAAGCAGATATTTCCCTGTGCTTACTGCTGTTTCTTCCATATGCCGGTAATGGGCTGAAAAGGCCTGTTTTGGGACTCTGCAGAGAAAGTGTTTGCAGACTGCTGAATCCACACACGGGTTTAACTCTGGAAGTTGAGTGCACACATTGACAACCGTTCTGTTAGATAGCTGCGTTTTGGATTTAGAAGCAGATATTTCCCTGTGCTTACTGCAGTTTCTTCCATATGCCAGAAATGGGCTGAAAACGCCTGTTTTGGGACTCTGCAGAGAAAGTGTTTGCAGACTGCTGAATCCACACACGGGTTTAACTCTGGAAGTTGAGTGCACACATTGACAACCGTTCTGTTAGATAGCTGCGTTTTGGATTTAGAAGCAGATATTTCCCTGTGCTTACTGCTGTTTCTTCCATATGCCGGTAATGGGCTGAAAACGCCTGTTTTGGGACTCTGCAGAGAAAGTGTTTGCAGACTGCTGAATCCACACACGGGTTTAACTCTGGAAGTTGAGTGCACACATTGACAACCGTTCTGTTAGATAGCTGCGTTTTGGATTTAGAAGCAGATATTTCCCTGTGCTTACTGCAGTTTCTTCCATATGCCGGTAATGGGCTGAAAACGCCTGTTTTGGGACTCTGCACAGAAAGTGTTTGCAGACTGCTGAATCCACACACGGGTTTAACTCTGGAAGTTGAGTGCACACATTGACAACCGTTCTGTTAGATAGCTGCGTTTTGGATTTAGAAGCAGATATTTCCCTGTGCTTACTGCTGTTTCTTCCATATGCCGGTAATGGGCTGAAAACGCCTGTTTTGGGACTCTGCAGAGAAAGTGTTTGCAGACTGCTGAATCCACACACGGGTTTAACTCTGGAAGTTGAGTGCAAACATTGACAACCGTTCTGTTAGATAGCTGCGTTTTGGATTTAGAAGCAGATATTTCCCTGTGCTTACTGCAGTTTCTTCCATATGCCGGTAATGGGCTGAAAACACCTGTTTTGGGACTCTGCACAGAAAGTGTTTGCAGACTGCTGAATCCACACACGGATTTAACTCTGGAAGTTGAGTGCACACATTGACAACCGTTCTGTTAGATAGCTGCGTTTTGGATTTAGAAGCAGATATTTCCCTGTGCTTACTGCTGTTTCTTCCATATGCCGGTAATGGGCTGAAAACGCCTGTTTTGGGACTCTGCAGAGAAAGTGTTTGCAGACTGCTGAATCCACACACGGGTTTAACTCTGGAAGTTGAGTGCACACATTGACAACCGTTCTGTTAGATAGCTGCGTTTTGGATTTAGAAGCAGATATTTCCCTGTGCTTACTGCAGTTTCTTCCATATGCCGGTAATGGTCTGAAAACGCCTGTTTTGGGACTCTGCAGAGAAAGTGTTTGCAGACTGCTGAATCCACACACGGGTTTAACTCTGGAAGTTGAGTGCACACATTGACAACCGTTCTGTTAGATAGCTGCGTTTTGGATTTAGAAGCAGATATTTCCCTGTGCTTACTGCTGTTTCTTCCATATGCCGGTAATGGGCTGAAAACGCCTGTTTTGGGACTCTGCAGAGAAAGTGTTTGCAGACTGCTGAATCCACACACGGGTTTAACTCTGGAAGTTGAGTGCACACATTGACAACCGTTCTGTTAGATAGCTGCGTTTTGGATTTAGAAGCAGATATTTCCCAGTGCTTACTGCTGTTTCTTCCATATGCCGGTAATGGGCTGAAAACGCCTGTTTTGGGACTCTGCAGAGAAAGTGTTTGCAGACTGCTGAATCCACACACGGGTTTAACTCTGGAAGTTGAGTGCACACATTGACAACCGTTCTGTTAGATAGCTGCGTTTTGGATTTAGAAGCAGATATTTCCCTGTGCTTACTGCTGTTTCTTCCATATGCCGGTAATGGGCTGAAAACGCCTGTTTTGGGACTCTGCAGAGAAAGTGTTTGCAGACTGCTGAATCCACACACGGGTTTAACTCTGGAAGTTGAGTGCACACATTGACAACCGTTCTGTTAGATAGCTGCGTTTTGGATTTAGAAGCAGATATTTCCCTGTGCTTACTGCAGTTTCTTCCATATGCCGGTAATGGGCTGAAAACGCCTGTTTTGGGACTCTGCAGAGAAAGTGTTTGCAGACTGCTGAATCCACACACGGGTTTAACTCTGGAAGTTGAGTGCACACATTGACAACCGTTCTGTTAGATAGCTGCGTTTTGGATTTAGAAGCAGATATTTCCCTGTGCTTACTGCTGTTTCTTCCATATGCCGGTAATGGGCTGAAAACGCCTGTTTTGGGACTCTGCAGAGAAAGTGTTTGCAGACTGCTGAATCCACACACGGGTTTAACTCTGGAAGTTGAGTGCACACATTGACAACCGTTCTGTTAGATAGCTGCGTTTTGAATTTAGAAGCAGATATTTCCCTGTGCTTACTGCAGTTTCTTCCATATGCCGGTAATGGGCTGAAAACGCCTGTTTTGGGACTCTGCAGAGAAAGTGTTTGCAGACTGCTGAATCCACACACGGGTTTAACTCTGGAAGTTGAGTGCACACATTGGCAACCGTTCGGTTAGATAGCTGCGTTTTGGATTTAGAAGCAGATATTTCCCTGTGCTTACTGTTGTTTCTTCCATATGCCGGTAATGGGCTGAAAACGCCTGTTTTGGGACTCTGCAGAGAAAGTGTTTGCAGACTGCTGAATCCACACACGGGTTTAACTCTGGAAGTTGAGTGCACACATTGGCAACCGTTCTGTTAGATAGCTGCGTTTTGGATTTAGAAGCAGATATTTCCCAGTGCTTACTGCTGTTTCTTCCATATGCCGGTAATGGGCTGAAAACGCCTGTTTTGGGACTCTGCAGAGAAAGTGTTTGCAGACTGCTGAATCCACACACGGGTTTAACTCTGGAAGTTGAGTGCACACATTGACAACCGTTCTGTTAGATAGCTGCGTTTTGGATTTAGAAGCAGATATTTCCCTGTGCTTACTGCTGTTTCTTCCGTATGCCGGTAATGGGATGAAAACGCCTGTTTTGGGACTCTGCAGAGAAAGTGTTTGCAGACTGCTGAATCCACACACGGGTTTAACTCTGGAAGTTGAGTGCACACATTGACAACCGTTCTGTTAGATAGCTGCGTTTTGGATTTAGAAGCAGATATTTCCCTGTGCTTACTGCTGTTTCTTCCATATGCCGGTAATGGGCTGAAAACGCCTGTTTTGGGACTCTGCAGAGAAAGTGTTTGCAGACTGCTGAATCCACAAACGGGTTTAACTCTGGAAGTTGAGTGCACACATTGACAACCGTTCTGTTAGATAGCTGCGTTTTGGATTTAGAAGCAGATATTTCCCTGTGCTTACTGCTGTTTCTTCCATATGCCGGTAATGGGCTGAAAACGCCTGTTTGGGGCTCTGCAGAGAAAGTGTTTGCAGACTGCTGAATCCACACACGGGTTTAACTCTGGAAGTTGAGTGCACACATTGACAACCGTTCTGTTAGATAGCTGCGTTTTGGATTTAGAAGCAGATATTTCCCAGTGCTTACTGCTGTTTCTTCCATATGCCGGTAATGGGCTGAAAACGCCTGTTTTGGGACTCTGCAGAGAAAGTGTTTGCAGACTGCTGAATCCACACACGGGTTTAACTCTGGAAGTTGAGTGCACACATTGACAACCGTTCTGTTAGATAGCTGCGTTTTGGATTTAGAAGCAGATATTTCCCTGTGCTTACTGCTGTTTCTTCCATATGCCGGTAATGGGCTGAAAACGCCTGTTTTGGGACTCTGCAGATAAAGTGTTTGCAGACTGCTGAATCCACACACGGGTTTAACTCTGGAAGTTGAGTGCACACATTGACAACCGTTCTGTTAGATAGCTGCGTTTTGGATTTAGAAGCAGATATTTCCCTGTGCTTACTGCTGTTTCTTCCATATGCCGGTAATGGGCTGAAAACGCCTGTTTTGGGACTCTGCAGAGAAAGTGTTTGCAGACTGCTGAATCCACACACGGGTTTAACTCTGGAAGTTGAGTGCACACATTGACAACCGTTCTGTTAGATAGCTGCGTTTTGGATTTAGAAGCAGATATTTCCCTGTGCTTACTGCTGTTTCTTCCATATGCCGGTAATGGGCTGAAAACGCCTGTTTTGGGACTCTGCAGAGAAAGTGTTTGCAGACTGCTGAATCCACACACGGTTTTAACTCTGGAAGTTGAGTGCACACATTGACAACCGTTCTGTTAGATAGCTGCGTTTTGGATTTAGAAGCAGATATTTCCCTGTGCTTACTGCTGTTTCTTCCATATGCCGGTAATGGGCTGAAAAGGCCTGTTTTGGGACTCTGCAGAGAAAGTGTTTGCAGACTGCTGAATCCACACACGGGTTTAACTCTGGAAGTTGAGTGCACACATTGACAACCGTTCTGTTAGATAGCTGCGTTTTGGATTTAGAAGCAGATATTTCCCTGTGCTTACTGCAGTTTCTTCCATATGCCAGAAATGGGCTGAAAACGCCTGTTTTGGGACTCTGCAGAGAAAGTGTTTGCAGACTGCTGAATCCACACACGGGTTTAACTCTGGAAGTTGAGTGCACACATTGACAACCGTTCTGTTAGATAGCTGCGTTTTGGATTTAGAAGCAGATATTTCCCTGTGCTTACTGCTGTTTCTTCCATATGCCGGTAATGGGCTGAAAACGCCTGTTTTGGGACTCTGCAGAGAAAGTGTTTGCAGACTGCTGAATCCACACACGGGTTTAACTCTGGAAGTTGAGTGCACACATTGACAACCGTTCTGTTAGATAGCTGCGTTTTGGATTTAGAAGCAGATATTTCCCTGTGCTTACTGCAGTTTCTTCCATATGCCGGTAATGGGCTGAAAACGCCTGTTTTGGGACTCTGCACAGAAAGTGTTTGCAGACTGCTGAATCCACACACGGGTTTAACTCTGGAAGTTGAGTGCACACATTGACAACCGTTCTGTTAGATAGCTGCGTTTTGGATTTAGAAGCAGATATTTCCCTGTGCTTACTGCAGTTTCTTCCATATGCCGGTAATGGGCTGAAAACGCCTGTTTTGGGACTCTGCAGAGAAAGTGTTTGCAGACTGCTGAATCCACACACGGGTTTAACTCTGGAAGTTGAGTGCACACATTGACAACCGTTCTGTTAGATAGCTGCGTTTTGGATTTAGAAGCAGATATTTCCCTGTGCTTACTGCTGTTTCTTCCATATGCCGGTAATGGGCTGAAAACGCCTGTTTTGGGACTCTGCAGAGAAAGTGTTTGGAGACTGCTGAATCCACACACGGGTTTAACTCTGGAAGTTGAGTGCACACATTGACAACCGTTCTGTTAGATAGCTGCGTTTTGGATTTAGAAGCAGATATTTCCCTGTGCTTACTGCTGTTTCTTCCATATGCCGGTAATGGGCTGAAAACGCCTGTTTTGGGACTCTGCAGAGAAAGTGTTTGCAGACTGCTGAATCCACACACGGGTTTAACTCTGGAAGTTGAGTGCACACATTGACAACCGTTCTGTTAGATAGCTGCGTTTTGGATTTAGAAGCAGATATTTCCCTGTGCTTACTGCTGTTTCTTCCATATGCCGGTAATGGGCTGAAAACGCCTGTTTTGGGACTCTGCAGAGAAAGTGTTTGCAGACTGCTGAATCCACACACGGGTTTAACTCTGGAAGTTGAGTGCACACATTGACAACCGTTCTGTTAGATAGCTGCGTTTTGGATTTAGAAGCAGATATTTCCCTGTGCTTACTGCTGTTTCTTCCATATGCCGGTAATGGGCTGAAAACGCCTGTTTTGGGACTCTGCAGAGAAAGTGTTTGCAGACTGCTGAATCCACACACGGGTTTAACTCTGGAAGTTGAGTGCAAACATTGACAACCGTTCTGTTAGATAGCTGCGTTTTGGATTTAGAAGCAGATATTTCCCTGTGCTTACTGCAGTTTCTTCCATATGCCGGTAATGGGCTGAAAACGCCTGTTTTGGGACTCTGCACAGAAAGTGTTTGCAGACTGCTGAATCCACACACGGGTTTAACTCTGGAAGTTGAGTGCACACATTGACAACCGTTCTGTTAGATAGCTGCGTTTTGGATTTAGAAGCAGATATTTCCCTGTGCTTACTGCTGTTTCTTCCATATGCCGGTAATGGGCTGAAAAGGCCTGTTTTGGGACTCTGCAGAGAAAGTGTTTGCAGACTGCTGAATCCACACACGGGTTTAACTCTGGAAGTTGAGTGCACACATTGACAACCGTTCTGTTAGATAGCTGCGTTTTGGATTTAGAAGCAGATATTTCCCTGTGCTTACTGCTGTTTCTTCCATATGCCGGTAATGGGCTGAAAACGCCTGTTTTGGGACTCTGCAGAGAAAGTGTTTGCAGACTGCTGAATCCACACACGGGTTTAACTCTGGAAGTTGAGTGCACACATTGGCAACCGTTCTGTTAGATAGCTGCGTTTTGGATTTAGAAGCAGATATTTCCCTGTGCTTACTGTTGTTTCTTCCATATGCCGGTAATGGGCTGAAAACGCCTGTTTTGGGACTCTGCAGAGAAAGTGTTTGCAGACTGCTGAATCCACACACGGGTTTAACTCTGGAAGTTGAGTGCACACATTGGCAACCGTTCTGTTAGATAGCTGCGTTTTGGATTTAGAAGCAGATATTTCCCTGTGCTTACTGTTGTTTCTTCCATATGCCGGTAATGGGCTGAAAACGCCTGTTTTGGGACTCTGCAGAGAAAGTGTTTGCAGACTGCTGAATCCACACACGGGTTTAACTCTGGAAGTTGAGTGCACACATTGACAACCGTTCTGTTAGATAGCTGCGTTTTGGATTTAGAAGCAGATATTTCCCTGTGCTTACTGCTGTTTCTTCCGTATGCCGGTAATGGGATGAAAACGCCTGTTTTGGGACTCTGCAGAGAAAGTGTTTGCAGACTGCTGAATCCACACACGGCTTTAACTCTGGAAGTTGAGTGCACACATTGACAACCGTTCTGTTAGATAGCTGCGTTTTGGATTTAGAAGCAGATATTTCCCTGTGCTTACTGCTGTTTCTTCCATATGCCGGTAATGGGCTGAAAACGCCTGTTTTGGGACTCTGCAGAGAAAGTGTTTGCAGACTGCTGAATCCACACACGGGTTTAACTCTGGAAGTTGAGTGCACACATTGACAACCGTTCTGTTAGATAGCTGCGTTTTGGATTTAGAAGCAGATATTTCCCTGTGCTTACTGCTGTTTCTTCCATATGCCGGTAATGGGCTGAAAACGCCTGTTTGGGACTCTGCAGAGAAAGTGTTTGCAGACTGCTGAATCCACACACGGGTTTAACTCTGGAAGTTGAGTGCACACATTGACAACCGTTCTGTTAGATAGCTGCGTTTTGGATTTAGAAGCAGATATTTCCCAGTGCTTACTGCTGTTTCTTCCATATGCCGGTAAAGGGCTGAAAACGCCTGTTTTGGGACTCTGCAGAGAAAGTGTTTGCAGACTGCTGAATCCACACACGGGTTTAACTCTGGAAGTAGAGTGCACACATTGACAACCGTTCTGTTAGATAGCTGCGTTTTGGATTTAGAAGCAGATATTTCCCTGTGCTTACTGCTGTTTCTTCCATATGCCGGTAATGGGCTGAAAACGCCTGTTTTGGGACTCTGCAGAGAAAGTGTTTGCAGACTGCTGAATCCACACACGGGTTTAACTCTGGAAGTTGAGTGCACACATTGACAACCGTTCTGTTAGATAGCTGCGTTTTGGATTTAGAAGCAGATATTTCCCTGTGCTTACTGCAGTTTCTTCCATATGCCGGTAATGGGCTGAAAACGCCTGTTTTGGGACTCTGCAGAGAAAGTGTTTGCAGACTGCTGAATCCACACACGGGTTTAACTCTGGAAGTTGAGTGCACACATTGACAACCGTTCTGTTAGATAGCTGCGTTTTGGATTTAGAAGCAGATATTTCCCTGTGCTTACTGCTGTTTCTTCCATATGCCGGTAATGGGCTGAAAACGCCTGTTTTGGGACTCTGCAGAGAAAGTGTTTGCAGACTGCTGAATCCACACACGGGTTTAACTCTGGAAGTTGAGTGCACACATTGACAACCGTTCTGTTAGATAGCTGCGTTTTGGATTTAGAAGCAGATATTTCCCTGTGCTTACTGCTGTTTCTTCCATATGCCGGTAATGGGCTGAAAAGGCCTGTTTTGGGACTCTGCAGAGAAAGTGTTTGCAGACTGCTGAATCCACACACGGGTTTAACTCTGGAAGTTGAGTGCACACATTGACAACCGTTCTGTTAGATAGCTGCGTTTTGGATTTAGAAGCAGATATTTCCCTGTGCTTACTGCTGTTTCTTCCATATGCCGGTAATGGGCTGAAAACGCCTGTTTTGGGACTCTGCAGAGAAAGTGTTTGCAGACTGCTGAATCCACACACGGGTTTAACTCTGGAAGTTGAGTGCACACATTGACAACCGTTCTGTTAGATTGCTGCGTTTTGGATTTAGAAGCAGATATTTCCCTGTGCTTACTGCTGTTTCTTCCATATGCCGGTAATGGGCTGAAAACGCCTGTTTTGGGACTCTGCAGAGAAAGTGTTTGCAGACTGCTGAATCCACACACGGGTTTAACTCTGGAAGTTGAGTGCACACATTGACAACCGTTCTGTTAGATAGCTGCGTTTTGGATTTAGAAGCAGATATTTCCCTGTGCTTACTGCAGTTTCTTCCATATGCCGGTAATGGGCTGAAAACGCCTGTTTTGGGACTCTGCAGAGAAAGTGTTTGCAGACTGCTGAATCCACACACGGGTTTAACTCTGGAAGTTGAGTGCACACATTGACAACCGTTCTGTTAGATAGCTGCGTTTTGGATTTAGAAGCAGATATTTCCCAGTGCTTACTGCTGTTTCTTCCATATGCCGGTAATGGGCTGAAAACGCCTGTTTTGGGACTCTGCAGAGAAAGTGTTTGCAGACTGCTGAATCCACACACGGGTTTAACTCTGGAAGTTGAGTGCACACATTGACAACCGTTCTTTTAGATAGCTGCGTTTTGGATTTAGAAGCAGATATTTCCCTGTGCTTACTGCAGTTTCTTCCATATGCCGGTAATGGGCTGAAAACGCCTGTTTTGGGACTCTGCAGAGAAAGTGTTTGCAGACTGCTGAATCCACACACGGGTTTAACTCTGGAAGCTGAGTGCACACATTGACAACCGTTCTGTTAGATAGCTGCGTTTTGGATTTAGAAGCAGATATTTCCCTGTGCTTACTGCTGTTTCTTCCATATGCCGGTAATGGGCTGAAAAGGCCTGTTTTGGGACTCTGCAGAGAAAGTGTTTGCAGACTGCTGAATCCACACACGGGTTTAACTCTGGAAGTTGAGTGCACACATTGACAACCGTTCTGTTAGATAGCTGCGTTTTGGATTTAGAAGCAGATATTTCCCTGTGCTTACTGCAGTTTCTTCCATATGCCGGTAATGGGCTGAAAACGCCTGTTTTGGGACTCTGCAGAGAAAGTGTTTGCAGACTGCTGAATCCACACACGGGTTTAACTCTGGAAGTTGAGTGCACACATTGGCAACCGTTCTGTTAGATAGCTGCGTTTTGGATTTAGAAGCAGATATTTCCCTGTGCTTACTGTTGTTTCTTCCATATGCCGGTAATGGGCTGAAAACGCCTGTTTTGGGACTCTGCAGAGAAAGTGTTTGCAGACTGCTGAATCCACACACGGGTTTAACTCTGGAAGTTGAGTGCACACATTGGCAACCGTTCTGTTAGATAGCTGCGTTTTGGATTTAGAAGCAGATATTTCCCTGTGCTTACTGTTGTTTCTTCCATATGCCGGTAATGGGCTGAAAACGCCTGTTTTGGGACTCTGCAGAGAAAGTGTTTGCAGACTGCTGAATCCACACACGGGTTTAACTCTGGAAGTTGAGTGCACACATTGACAACCGTTCTGTTAGATAGCTGCGTTTTGGATTTAGAAGCAGATATTTCCCTGTGCTTACTGCTGTTTCTTCCATATGCCGGTAATGGGCTGAAAACGCCTGTTTGGGACTCTGCAGAGAAAGTGTTTGCAGACTGCTGAATCCACACACGGGTTTAACTCTGGAAGTTGAGTGCACACATTGACAACCGTTCTGTTAGATAGCTGCGTTTTGGATTTAGAAGCAGATATTTCCCAGTGCTTACTGCTGTTTCTTCCATATGCCGGTAAAGGGCTGAAAACGCCTGTTTTGGGACTCTGCAGAGAAAGTGTTTGCAGACTGCTGAATCCACACACGGGTTTAACTCTGGAAGTTGAGTGCACACATTGACAACCGTTCTGTTAGATAGCTGCGTTGTGGATTTAGAAGCAGATATTTCCCTGTGCTTACTGCTGTTTCTTCCATATGCCGGTAATGGGCTGAAAACGCCTGTTTTGGGACTCTGCAGAGAAAGTGTTTGCAGACTGCTGAATCCACACACGGGTTTAACTCTGGAAGTTGAGTGCACACATTGACAACCGTTCTGTTAGATAGCTGCGTTTTGGATTTAGAAGCAGATATTTCCCTGTGCTTACTGCTGTTTCTTCCATATGCCGGTAATGGGCTGAAAACGCCTGTTTTGGGACTCTGCAGAGAAAGTGTTTGCAGACTGCTGAATCCACACACGGGTTTAACTCTGGAAGTTGAGTGCACACATTGACAACCGTTCTGTTAGATAGCTGCGTTTTGCATTTAGAAGCAGATATTTCCCTGTGCTTACTGCTGTTTCTTCCATATGCCGGTAATGGGCTGAAAACGCCTGTTTTGGGACTCTGCAGAGAAAGTGTTTGCAGACTGCTGAATCCACACACGGGTTTAACTCTGGAAGTTGAGTGCACACATTGACAACCGTTCTGTTAGATAGCTGCGTTTTGGATTTAGAAGCAGATATTTCCCTGTGCTTACTGCTGTTTCTTCCATATGCCGGTAATGGGCTGAAAAGGCCTGTTTTGGGACTCTGCAGAGAAAGTGTTTGCAGACTGCTGAATCCACACACGGGTTTAACTCTGGAAGTTGAGTGCACACATTGACAACCGTTCTGTTAGATAGCTGCGTTTTGGATTTAGAAGCAGATATTTCCCTGTGCTTACTGCAGTTTCTTCCATATGCCAGAAATGGGCTGAAAACGCCTGTTTTGGGACTCTGCAGAGAAAGTGTTTGCAGACTGCTGAATCCACACACGGGTTTAACTCTGGAAGTTGAGTGCACACATTGACAACCGTTCTGTTAGATAGCTGCGTTTTGGATTTAGAAGCAGATATTTCCCTGTGCTTACTGCAGTTTCTTCCATATGCCGGTAATGGGCTGAAAACGCCTGTTTTGGGACTCTGCAGAGAAAGTGTTTGCAGACTGCTGAATCCACACACGGGTTTAACTCTGGAAGTTGAGTGCACACATTGACAACCGTTCTGTTAGATAGCTGCGTTTTGGATTTAGAAGCAGATATTTCCCAGTGCTTACTGCTGTTTGTTCCATATGCCGGTAATGGGCTGAAAACGCCTGTTTTGGGACTCTGCAGAGAAAGTGTTTGCAGACTGCTGAATCCACACACGGGTTTAACTCTGGAAGTTGAGTGCACACATTGACAACCGTTCTGTTAGATAGCTGCGTTTTGGATTTAGAAGCAGATATTTCCCTGTGCTTACTGCTGTTTCTTCCTTATGCCGGTAATCGGCTGAAAACGCCTGTTTTGGGACTCTGCAGAGAAAGTGTTTGCAGACTGCTGAATCCACACACGGGTTTAACTCTGGAAGTTGAGTGCACACATTGACAACCGTTCTGTTAGATAGCTGCGTTTTGGATTTAGAAGCAGATATTTCCCTGTGCTTACTGCTGTTTCTTCCATATGCCGGTAATGGGCTGAAAACGCCTGTTTTGGGACTCTGCAGAGAAAGTGTTTGCAGACTGCTGAATCCACACACGGGTTTAACTCTGGAAGTTGAGTGCACACATTGACAACCGTTCTGTTAGATAGCTGCGTTTTGGATTTAGAAGCAGATATTTCCCAGTGCTTACTGCTGTTTCTTCCATATGCCGGTAATGGGCTGAAAACGCCTGTTTTGGGACTCTGCAGAGAAAGTGTTTGCAGACTGCTGAATCCACACACGGGTTTAACTCTGGAAGTTGAGTGCACACATTGACAACCGTTCTGTTAGATAGCTGCGTTTTGGATTTAGAAGCAGATATTTCCCTGTGCTTACTGCTGTTTCTTCCATATGCCGGTAATGGGCTGAAAACGCCTGTTTTGGGACTCTGCAGAGAAAGTGTTTGCAGACTGCTGAATCCACACACGGGTTTAACTCTGGAAGTTGAGTGCACACATTGACAACCGTTCTGTTAGATAGCTGCGTTTTGGATTTAGAAGCAGATATTTCCCAGTGCTTACTGCTGTTTCTTCCATATGCCGGTAATGGGCTGAAAACGCCTGTTTTGGGACTCTGCAGAGAAAGTGTTTGCAGACTGCTGAATCCACACACGGGTTTAACTCTGGAAGTTGAGTGCACACATTGACAACCGTTCTGTTAGATAGCTGCGTTTTGGATTTAGAAGCAGATATTTCCCTGTGCTTACTGCTGTTTCTTCCATATGCCGGTAATGGGCTGAAAACGCCTGTTTTGGGACTCTGCAGAGAAAGTGTTTGCAGACTGCTGAATCCACACACGGGTTTAACTCTGGAAGTTGAGTGCACACATTGACAACCGTTCTGTTAGATAGCTGCGTTTTGGATTTAGAAGCAGATATTTCCCTGTGCTTACTGCAGTTTCTTCCATATGCCGGTAATGGGCTGAAAACGCCTGTTTTGGGACTCTGCACAGAAAGTGTTTGCAGACTGCTGAATCCACACACGGGTTTAACTCTGGAAGTTGAGTGCACACATTGACAACCGTTCTGTTAGATAGCTGCGTTTTGGATTTAGAAGCAGATATTTCCCAGTGCTTACTGCTGTTTCTTCCATATGCCGGTAATGGGCTGAAAACGCCTGTTTTGGGACTCTGCAGAGAAAGTGTTTGCAGACTGTTGAATCCACACACGGGTTTAACTCTGGAAGTTGAGTGCACACATTGACAACCGTTCTGTTAGATAGCTGCGTTTTGGATTTAGAAGCAGATATTTCCCTGTGCTTACTGCTGTTTCTTCCATATGCCGGTAATGGACTGAAAACGCCTGTTTTGGGACTCTGCAGAGAAAGTGTTTGCAGACTGCTGAATCCACACACGGGTTTAACTCTGGAAGTTGAGTGCACACATTGACAACCGTTCTGTTAGATAGCTGCGTTTTGGATTTAGAAGCAGATATTTCCCAGTGCTTACTGCTGTTTCTTCCATATGCCGGTAATGGGCTGAAAACGCCTGTTTTGGGACTCTGCAGAGAAAGTGTTTGCAGACTGCTGAATCCACACACGGGTTTAACTCTGGAAGTTGAGTGCACACATTGACAACCGTTCTGTTAGATAGCTGCGTTTTGGATTTAGAAGCAGATATTTCCCTGTGCTTACTGCTGTTTCTTCCATATGCCGGTAATGGGCTGAAAACGCCTGTTTTGGGACTCTGCAGAGAAAGTGTTTGCAGACTGCTGAATCCACACACGGGTTTAACTCTGGAAGTTGAGTGCACACATTGACAACCGTTCTGTTAGATAGCTGCGTTTTGGATTTAGAAGCAGATATTTCCCAGTGCTTACTGCTGTTTCTTCCATATGCCGGTAATGGGCTGAAAACGCCTGTTTTGGGACTCTGCAGAGAAAGTGTTTGCAGACTGCTGAATCCACACACGGGTTTAACTCTGGAAGTTGAGTGCACACATTGACAACCGTTCTGTTAGATAGCTGCGTTTTGGATTTAGAAGCAGATATTTCCCTGTGCTTACTGCTGTTTCTTCCATATGCCGGTAATGGGCTGAAAACGCCTGTTTTGGGACTCTGCAGAGAAAGTGTTTGCAGACTGCTGAATCCACACACGGGTTTAACTCTGGAAGTTGAGTGCACACATTGACAACCGTTCTGTTAGATAGCTGCGTTTTGGATTTAGAAGCAGATATTTCCCTGTGCTTACTGCTGTTTCTTCCATATGCCGGTAATGGGCTGAAAACGCCTGTTTTGGGACTCTGCAGAGAAAGTGTTTGCAGACTGCTGATTCCACACACGGGTTTAACTCTGGGAGTTGAGTGCACACATTGACAACCGTTCTGTTAGATAGCTGCGTTTTGGATTTAGAAGCAGATATTTCCCAGTGCTTACTGCAGTTTCTTCCATATGCCAGTAATGGGCTGAAAACGCCTGTTTTGGGACTCTGCAGAGAAAGTGTTTGCAGACTGCTGAATCCACACACTGGTTTAACTCTGGAAGTTGAGTGCACACATTGACAACCGTTCTGTTAGATAGCTGCGTTTTGGATTTAGAAGCAGATATTTCCCAGTGCTTACTGCTGTTTCTTCCATATGCCGGTAATGGGCTGAAAACGCCTGTTTTGGGACTCTGCAGAGAAAGTGTTTGCAGACTGCTGAATCCACACACGGGTTTAACTCTGGAAGTTGAGTGCACACATTGACAACCGTTCTGTTAGATAGCTGCGTTTTGGATTTAGAAGCAGATATTTCCCTGTGCTTACTGCTGTTTCTTCCATATGCCGGTAATGGGCTGAAAACGCCTGTTTTGGGACTCTGCAGAGAAAGTGTTTGCAGACTGCTGAATCCACACACGGGTTTAACTCTGGAAGTTGAGTGCACACATTGACAACCGTTCTGTTAGATAGCTGCGTTTTGGATTTAGAAGCAGATATTTCCCTGTGCTTACTGCAGTTTCTTCCATATGCCGGTAATGGGCTGAAAACGCCTGTTTTGGGACTCTGCAGAGAAAGTGTTTGCAGACTGCTGAATCCACACACGGGTTTACCTCTGGAAGTTGAGTGCACACATTGACAACCGTTCTGTTAGATAGCTGCGTTTTGGATTTAGAAGCAGATATTTCCCTGTGCTTACTGCAGTTTCTTCCATATGCCGGTAATGGGCTGAAAACGCCTGTTTTGGGACTCTGCAGAGAAAGTGTTTGCAGACTGCTGAATCCACACACTGGTTTAACTCTGGAAGTTGAGTGCACACATTGACAACCGTTCTGTTAGATAGCTGCGTTTTGGATTTAGAAGCAGATATTTCCCAGTGCTTACTGCTGTTTCTTCCATATGCCGGTAATGGGCTGAAAACGCCTGTTTTGGGACTCTGCAGAGAAAGTGTTTGCAGACTGCTGAATCCACACACGGTTTTAACTCTGGAAGTTGAGTGCACACATTGACAACCGTTCTGTTAGATAGCTGCGTTTTGGATTTAGAAGCAGATATTTCCCTGTGCTTACTGCTGTTTCTTCCATATGCCGGTAATGGGCTGAAAACGCCTGTTTTGGGACTCTGCAGAGAAAGTGTTTGCAGACTGCTGAATCCACACACGGGTTTAACTCTGGAAGTTGAGTGCACACATTGACAACCGTTCTGTTAGATAGCTGCGTTTTGGATTTAGAAGCAGATATTTCCCTGTGCTTACTGCTGTTTCTTCCATATGCCGGTAATGGGCTGAAAACGCCTGTTTTGGGACTCTGCAGAGAAAGTGTTTGCAGACTGCTGAATCCACACACGGGTTTAACTCTGGAAGTTGAGTGCACACATTGACAACCGTTCTGTTAGATAGCTGCGTTTTGGATTTAGAAGCAGATATTTCCCAGTGCTTACTGCTGTTTCTTCCTTATGCCGGTAATGGGCTGAAAACGCCTGTTTTGGGACTCTGCAGAGAAAGTGTTTGCAGACTGTTGAATCCACACACGGGTTTAACTCTGGAAGTTGAGTGCACACATTGACAACCGTTCTGTTAGATAGCTGCGTTTTGGATTTAGAAGCAGATATTTCCCTGTGCTTACTGCTGTTTCTTCCATATGCCGGTAATGGGCTGAAAACGCCTGTTTTGGGACTCTGCAGAGAAAGTGTTTGCAGACTGCTGAATCCACACACGGGTTTAACTCTGGAAGTTGAGTGCACACATTGACAACCGTTCTGTTAGATAGCTGCGTTTTGGATTTAGAAGCAGATATTTCCCAGTGCTTACTGCTGTTTCTTCCATATGCCGGTAATGGGCTGAAAACGCCTGTTTTGGGACTCTGCAGAGAAAGTGTTTGCAGACTGCTGAATCCACACACGGGTTTAACTCTGGAAGTTGAGTGCACACATTGACAACCGTTCTGTTAGATAGCTGCGTTTTGGATTTAGAAGCAGATATTTCCCTGTGCTTACTGCTGTTTCTTCCATATGCCGGTAATGGGCTGAAAACGCCTGTTTTGGGACTCTGCAGAGAAAGTGTTTGCAGACTGCTGAATCCACACACGGGTTTAACTCTGGAAGTTGAGTGCACACATTGACAACCGTTCTGTTAGATAGCTGCGTTTTGGATTTAGAAGCAGATATTTCCCAGTGCTTACTGCTGTTTCTTCCATATGCCGGTAATGGGCTGAAAACGCCTGTTTTGGGACTCTGCAGAGAAAGTGTTTGCAGACTGCTGAATCCACACACGGGTTTAACTCTGGAAGTTGAGTGCACACATTGACAACCGTTCTGTTAGATAGCTGCGTTTTGGATTTAGAAGCAGATATTTCCCTGTGCTTACTGCTGTTTCTTCCATATGCCGGTAATGGGCTGAAAACGCCTGTTTTGGGACTCTGCAGAGAAAGTGTTTGCAGACTGCTGAATCCACACACGGGTTTAACTCTGGAAGTTGAGTGCACACATTGACAACCGTTCTGTTAGATAGCTGCGTTTTGGATTTAGAAGCAGATATTTCCCTGTGCTTACTGCAGTTTCTTCCATATGCCGGTAATGGGCTGAAAACGCCTGTTTTGGGACTCTGCACAGAAAGTGTTTGCAGACTGCTGAATCCACACACGGGTTTAACTCTGGAAGTTGAGTGCACACATTGACAACCGTTCTGTTAGATAGCTGCGTTTTGGATTTAGAAGCAGATATTTCCCTGTGCTTACTGCAGTTTCTTCCATATGCCGGTAATGGGCTGAAAACGCCTGTTTTGGGACTCTGCAGAGAAAGTGTTTGCAGACTGCTGAATCCACACACTGGTTTAACTCTGGAAGTTGAGTGCACACATTGACAACCGTTCTGTTAGATAGCTGCGTTTTGGATTTAGAAGCAGATATTTCCCTGTGCTTACTGCAGTTTCTTCCATATGCCGGTAATGGGCTGAAAACGCCTGTTTTGGGACTCTGCAGAGAAAGTGTTTGCAGACTGCTGAATCCACACACTGGTTTAACTCTGGAAGTTGAGTGCACACATTGACAACCGTTCTGTTAGATAGCTGCGTTTTGGATTTAGAAGCAGATATTTCCCAGTGCTTACTGCTGTTTCTTCCATATGCCGGTAATGGGCTGAAAACGCCTGTTTTGGGACTCTGCAGAGAAAGTGTTTGCAGACTGCTGAATCCACACACGGGTTTAACTCTGGAAGTTGAGTGCACACATTGACAACCGTTCTGTTAGATAGCTGCGTTTTGGATTTAGAAGCAGATATTTCCCTGTGCTTACTGCAGTTTCTTCCATATGCCGGTAATGGGCTGAAAACGCCTGTTTTGGGACTCTGCAGAGAAAGTGTTTGCAGACTGCTGAATCCACACACGGGTTTAACTCTGGAAGTTGAGTGCACACATTGACAACCGTTCTGTTAGATAGCTGCGTTTTGGATTTAGAAGCAGATATTTCCCTGTGCTTACTGCAGTTTCTTCCATATGCCGGTAATGGGCTGAAAACGCCTGTTTTGGGACTCTGCAGAGAAAGTGTTTGCAGACTGCTGAATCCACACACGGGTTTAACTCTGGAAGTTGAGTGCACACATTGACAACCGTTCTGTTAGATAGCTGCGTTTTGGATTTAGAAGCAGATATTTCCCAGTGCTTACTGCTGTTTCTTCCATATGCCGGTAATGGGCTGAAAACGCCTGTTTTGGGACTCTGCAGAGAAAGTGTTTGCAGACTGTTGAATCCACACACGGGTTTAACTCTGGAAGTTGAGTGCACACATTGACAACCGTTCTGTTAGATAGCTGCGTTTTGGATTTAGAAGCAGATATTTCCCTGTGCTTACTGCTGTTTCTTCCATATGCCGGTAATGGGCTGAAAACGCCTGTTTTGGGACTCTGCAGAGAAAGTGTTTGCAGAATGCTGAATCCACACACGGTTTTAACTCTGGAAGTTGAGTGCACACATTGACAACCGTTCTGTTAGATAGCTGCGTTTTGGATTTAGAAGCAGATATTTCCCAGTGCTTACTGCAGTTTCTTCCATATGCCGGTAATGGGCTGAAAACGCCTGTTTTGGGACTCTGCAGAGAAAGTGTTTGCAGACTGCTGAATCCACACACTGGTTTAACTCTGGAAGTTGAGTGCACACATTGACAACCGTTCTGTTAGATAGCTGCGTTTTGGATTTAGAAGCAGATATTTCCCAGTGCTTAGTGCTGTTTCTTCCATATGCCGGTAATGGGCTGAAAACGCCTGTTTTGGGACTCTGCAGAGAAAGTGTTTGCAGACTGCTGAATCCACACACGGGTTTAACTCTGGAAGTTGAGTGCACACATTGACAACCGTTCTGTTAGATAGCTGCGTTTTGGATTTAGAAGCAGATATTTCCCTGTGCTTACTGCTGTTTCTTCCATATGCCGGTAATGGGCTGAAAACGCCTGTTTTGGGACTCTGCAGAGAAAGTGTTTGCAGACTGCTGAATCCACACACGGGTTTAACTCTGGAAGTTGAGTGCACACATTGACAACCGTTCTGTTAGATAGCTGCGTTTTGGATTTAGAAGCAGATATTTCCCTGTGCTTACTGCAGTTTCTTCCATATGCCGGTAATGGGCTGAAAACGCCTGTTTTGGGACTCTGCACAGAAAGTGTTTGCAGACTGCTGAATCCACACACGGGTTTAACTCTGGAAGTTGAGTGCACACATTGACAACCGTTCTGTTAGATAGCTGCGTTTTGGATTTAGAAGCAGATATTTCCCTGTGCTTACTGCAGTTTCTTCCATATGCCGGTAATGGGCTGAAAACGCCTGTTTTGGGACTCTGCAGAGAAAGTGTTTGCAGACTGCTGAATCCACACACTGGTTTAACTCTGGAAGTTGAGTGCACACATTGACAAACGTTCTGTTAGATAGCTGCGTTTTGGATTTAGAAGCAGATATTTCCCAGTGCTTACTGCTGTTTCTTCCATATGCCGGTAATGGGCTAAAAACGCCTGTTTTGGGACTCTGCAGAGAAAGTGTTTGCAGACTGCTGAATCCACACACGGGTTTAACTCTGGAAGTTGAGTGCACACATTGACAACCGTTCTGTTAGATAGCTGCGTTTTGGATTTAGAAGCAGATATTTCCCTGTGCTTACTGCTGTTTCTTCCATATGCCGGTAATGGGCTGAAAACGCCTGTTTTGGGACTCTGCAGAGAAAGTGTTTGCAGACTGCTGAATCCACACACGGGTTTAACTCTGGAAGTTGAGTGCACACATTGACAACCGTTCTGTTAGATAGCTGCGTTTTGGATTTAGAAGCAGATATTTCCCTGTGCTTACTGCAGTTTCTTCCATATGCCGGTAATGGGCTGAAAACGCCTGTTTTGGGACTCTGCAGAGAAAGTGTTTGCAGACTGCTGAATCCACACACGGGTTTAACTCTGGAAGTTGAGTGCACACATTGACAACCGTTCTGTTAGATAGCTGCGTTTTGGATTTAGAAGCAGATATTTCCCTGTGCTTACTGCAGTTTCTTCCATATGCCGGTAATGGGCTGAAAACGCCTGTTTTGGGACTCTGCAGAGAAAGTGTTTGCAGACTGCTGAATCCACACAGGTTTAACTCTGGAAGTTGAGTGGACACATTGACAACCGTTCTGTTAGATAGCTGCGTTTTGGATTTAGAAGCAGATATTTCCCTGTGCTTACTGCTGTTTCTTCCATATGCCGGTAATGGGCTGAAAACGCCTGTTTTGGGACTCTGCACAGAAAGTGTTTGCAGACTGCTGAATCCACACACGGGTTTAACTCTGGAAGTTGAGTGCACACATTGACAACCGTTGTGTTAGATAGCTGCGTTTTGGATTTAGAAGCAGATATTTCCCTGTGCTTACTGCAGTTTCTTCCATATGCCGGTATTGGGCTGAAAACGCCTGTTTTGGGACTCTGCAGAGAAAGTGTTTGCAGACTGCTGAATCCACACACTGGTTTAACTCTGGAAGTTGAGTGCACACATTGACAACCGTTCTGTTAGATAGCTGCGTTTTGGATTTAGAAGCAGATATTTCCCTGTGCTTACTGCTGTTTCTTCCATATGCCGGTAATGGGCTGAAAACGCCTGTTTTGGGACTCTGCAGAGAAAGTGTTTGCAGACTGCTGAATCCACACACGGGTTTAACTCTGGAAGTTGAGTGCACACATTGACAACCGTTCTGTTAGATAGCTGCGTTTTGGATTTAGAAGCAGATATTTCCCAGTGCTTTCTGCTGTTTCTTCCATATGCCGGTAATGGGCTGAAAACGCCTGTTTTGGGACTCTGCAGAGAAAGTGTTTGCAGACTGTTGAATCCACACACGTGTTTAACTCTGGAAGTTGAGTGCACACATTGACAACCGTTCTGTTAGATAGCTGCGTTTTGGATTTAGAAGCAGATATTTCCCTGTGCTTACTGCTGTTTCTTCCATATGCCGGTAATGGGCTGAAAACGCCTGTTTTGGGACTCTGCAGAGAAAGTGTTTGCAGACTGCTGAATCCACACACGGGTTTAACTCTGGAAGTTGAGTGCACACATTGACAACCGTTCTGTTAGATAGCTGCGTTTTGGATTTAGAAGCAGATATTTCCCAGTGCTTACTGCTGTTTCTTCCATATGCCGGTAATGGGCTGAAAACGCCTGTTTTGGGACTCTGCAGAGAAAGTGTTTGCAGACTGCTGAAGCCACACACGGGTTTAACTCTGGAAGTTGAGTGCACACATTGACAACCGTTCTGTTAGATAGCTGCGTTTTGGATTTAGAAGCAGATATTTCCCTGTGCTTACTGCTGTTTCTTCCATATGCCGGTAATGGGCTGAAAACGCCTGTTTTGGGACTCTGCAGAGAATGTGTTTGCAGACTGTTGAATCCACACACGGGTTTAACTCTGGAAGTTGAGTGCACACATTGACAACCGTTCTGTTAGATAGCTGCGTTTTGGATTTAGAAGCAGATATTTCCCTGTGCTTACTGCTGTTTCTTCCATATGCCGGTAATGGGCTGAAAACGCCTGTTTTGGGACTCTGCAGAGAAAGTGTTTGCAGACTGCTGAATCCACACACGGGTTTAACTCTGGAAGTTGAGTGCACACATTGACAACCGTTCTGTTAGATAGCTGCGTTTTGGATTTAGAAGCAGATATTTCCCTGTGCTTACTGCAGTTTCTTCCATATGCCGGTAATGGGCTGAAAACGCCTGTTTTGGGACTCTGCACAGAAAGTGTTTGCAGACTGCTGAATCCACACACGGGTTTAACTCTGGAAGTTGAGTGCACACATTGACAACCGTTCTGTTAGATAGCTGCGTTTTGGATTTAGAAGCAGATATTTCCCTGTGCTTACTGCAGTTTCTTCCATATGCCGGTAATGGGCTGAAAACGCCTGTTTTGGGACTCTGCAGAGAAAGTGTTTGCAGACTGCTGAATCCACACACGGGTTTAACTCTGGAAGTTGAGTGCACACATTGACAACCGTTCTGTTAGATAGCTGCGTTTTGGATTTAGAAGCAGATATTTCCCTGTGCTTACTGCTGTTTCTTCCATATGCCGGTACTGGGCTGAAAACGCCTGTTTTGGGACTCTGCAGAGAAAGTGTTTGCAGACTGCTGAATCCACACACGGGTTTAACTCTGGAAGTTGAGTGCACACATTGACAACCGTTCTGTTAGATAGCTGCGTTTTGGATTTAGAAGCAGATATTTCCCTGTGCTTACTGCTGTTTCTTCCATATGCCGGTAATGGGCTGAAAACGCCTGTTTTGGGACTCTGCAGAGAAAGTGTTTGCAGACTGCTGAATCCACACACGGGTTTAACTCTGGAAGTTGAGTGCACACATTGACAACCGTTCTGTTAGATAGCTGCGTTTTGGATTTAGAAGCAGATATTTCCCTGTGCTTACTGCTGTTTCTTCCATATGCCGGTAATGGGCTGAAAACGCCTGTTTTGGGACTCAGCAGAGAAAGTGTTTGCAGACTGCTGAATCCACACACGGGTTTAACTCTGGAAGTTGAGTGCACACATTGACAACCGTTCTGTTAGATAGCTGCGTTTTGGATTTAGAAGCAGATATTTCCCTGTGCTTACTGCTGTTTCTTCCATATGCCGGTAATGGGCTGAAAACGCCTGTTTTGGGACTCTGCAGAGAAAGTGTTTGCAGACTGCTGAATCCACACACGGGTTTAACTCTGGAAGTTGAGTGCACACATTGACAACCGTTCTGTTAGATAGCTGCGTTTTGGATTTAGAAGCAGATATTTCCCAGTGCTTACTGCTGTTTCTTCCATATGCCAGTAATGGGCTGAAAACGCCTGTTTTGGGACTCTGCAGAGAAAGTGTTTGCAGACTGCTGAATCCACACACGGGTTTAACTCTGGAAGTTGAGTGCACACATTGACAACCGTTCTGTTAGATAGCTGCGTTTTGGATTTAGAAGCAGATATTTCCCTGTGCTTACTGCTGTTTCTTCCATATGCCGGTAATGGGCTGAAAACGCCTGTTTTGGGACTCTGCAGAGAAAGTGTTTGCAGACTGCTGAATCCACACACGGGTTTAACTCTGGAAGTTGAGTGCACACATTGACAACCGTTCTGTTAGATAGCTGCGTTTTGGATTTAGAAGCAGATATTTCCCAGTGCTTACTGCTGTTTCTTCCATATGCCGGTAATGGGCTGAAAACGCCTGTTTTGGGACTCTGCAGAGAAAGTGTTTGCAGACTGCTGAATCCACACACGGGTTTAACTCTGGAAGTTGAGTGCACACATTGACAACCGTTCTGTTAGATAGCTGCGTTTTGGATTTAGAAGCAGATATTTCCCTGTGCTTACTGCTGTTTCTTCCATATGCCGGTAATGGGCTGAAAACGCCTGTTTTGGGACTCTGCAGAGAAAGTGTTTGCAGACTGCTGAATCCACACACGGGTTTAACTCTGGAAGTTGAGTGCACACATTGACAACCGTTCTGTTAGATAGCTGCGTTTTGGATTTAGAAGCAGATATTTCCCTGTGCTTACTGCAGTTTCTTCCATATGCCGGTAATGGGCTGAAAACGCCTGTTTTGGGACTCTGCAGAGAAAGTGTTTGCAGACTGCTGAATCCACACACGGGTTTAACTCTGGAAGTTGAGTGCACACATTGACAACCGTTCTGTTAGATAGCTGCGTTTTGGATTTAGAAGCAGATATTTCCCTGTGCTTACTGCTGTTTCTTCCATATGCCGGTAATGGGCTGAAAACGCCTGTTTTGGGACTCTGCAGAGAAAGTGTTTGCAGACTGCTGAATCCACACACGGGTTTAACTCTGGAAGTTGAGTGCACACATTGACAACCGTTCTGTTAGATAGCTGCGTTTTGGATTTAGAAGCAGATATTTCCCTGTGCTTACTGCTGTTTCTTCCATATGCCGGTAATGGGCTGAAAACGCCTGTTTTGGGACTCTGCAGAGAAAGTGTTTGCAGACTGCTGAATCCACACACGGGTTTAACTCTGGAAGTTGAGTGCACACATTGGCAACCGTTCGGTTAGATAGCTGCGTTTTGGATTTAGAAGCAGATATTTCCCTGTGCTTACTGCTGTTTCTTCCATATGCCGGTAATGGGCTGAAAAGGCCTGTTTTGGGACTCTGCAGAGAAAGTGTTTGCAGACTGCTGAATCCACACACGGGTTTAACTCTGGATGTTGAGTGCACACATTGACAACCGTTCTGTTAGATAGCTGCGTTTTGGATTTAGAAGCAGATATTTCCCTGTGCTTACTGCAGTTTCTTCCATATGCCAGAAATGGGCTGAAAACGCCTGTTTTGGGACTCTGCAGAGAAAGTGTTTGCAGACTGCTGAATCCACACACGGGTTTAACTCTGGAAGTTGAGTGCACACATTGACAACCGTTCTGTTAGATAGCTGCGTTTTGGATTTAGAAGCAGATATTTCCCTGTGCTTACTGCTGTTTCTTCCATATGCCGGTAATGGGCTGAAAACGCCTGTTTTGGGACTCTGCAGAGAAAGTGTTTGCAGACTGCTGAATCCACACACGGGTTTAACTCTGGAAGTTGAGTGCACACATTGACAACCGTTCTGTTAGATAGCTGCGTTTTGGATTTAGAAGCAGATATTTCCCTGTGCTTACTGCAGTTTCTTCCATATGCCTTTAATGGGCTGAAATCGCCTGTTTTGGGACTCTGCACAGAAAGTGTTTGCAGACTGCTGAATCCACACACGGGTTTAACTCTGGAAGTTGAGTGCACACATTGACAACCGTTCTGTTAGATAGCTGCGTTTTGGATTTAGAAGCAGATATTTCCCTGTGCTTACTGCTGTTTCTTCCATATGCCGGTAATGGGCTGAAAACGCCTGTTTTGGGACTCTGCAGAGAAAGTGTTTGCAGACTGCTGAATCCACACACGGGTTTAACTCTGGAAGTTGAGTGCACACATTGACAACCGTTCTGTTAGATAGCTGCGTTTTGGATTTAGAAGCAGATATTTCCCTGTGCTTACTGCTGTTTCTTCCATATGCCGGTAATGGGCTGAAAACGCCTGTTTTGGGACTCTGCAGAGAAAGTGTTTGCAGACTGCTGAATCCACACACGGGTTTAACTCTGGAAGTTGAGTGCACACATTGACAACCGTTCTGTTAGATAGCTGCGTTTTGGATTTAGAAGCAGATATTTCCCTGTGCTTACTGCAGTTTCTTCCATATGCCGGTAATGGGCTGAAAACGCCTGTTTTGGGACTCTGCACAGAAAGTGTTTGCAGACTGCTGAATCCACACACGGGTTTAACTCTGGAAGTTGAGTGCACACATTGACAACCGTTCTGTTAGATAGCTGCGTTTTGGATTTAGAAGCAGATATTTCCCTGTGCTTACTGCTGTTTCTTCCGTATGCCGGTAATGGGCTGAAAACGCCTGTTTTGGGACTCTGCAGAGAAAGTGTTTGCAGACTGCTGAATCCACACACGGGTTTAACTCTGGAAGTTGAGTGCACACATTGACAACCGTTCTGTTAGATAGCTGCGTTTTGGATTTAGAAGCAGATATTTCCCTGTGCTTACTGCTGTTTCTTCCATATGCCGGTACTGGGCTGAAAACGCCTGTTTTGGGACTCTGCAGAGAAAGTGTTTGCAGACTGCTGAATCCACACACGGGGTTAACTCTGGAAGTTGAGTGCACACATTGACAACCGTTCTGTTAGATAGCTGCGTTTTGGATTTAGAAGCAGATATTTCCCTGTGCTTACTGCTGTTTCTTCCATATGCCGGTAATGGGCTGAAAACGCCTGTTTTGGGACTCTGCAGAGAAAGTGTTTGCAGACTGCTGAATCCACACACGGGTTTAACTCTGGAAGTTGAGTGCACACATTGACAACCGTTCTGTTAGATAGCTGCGTTTTGGATTTAGAAGCAGATATTTCCCTGTGCTTACTGCTGTTTCTTCCATATGCCGGTAATGGGCTGAAAACGCCTGTTTTGGGACTCTGCAGAGAAAGTGTTTGCAGACTGCTGAATCCACACACGGGTTTAACTCTGGAAGTTGAGTGCACACATTGACAACCGTTCTGTTAGATAGCTGCGTTTTGGATTTAGAAGCAGATATTTCCCTGTGCTTACTGCTGTTTCTTCCATATGCCGGTAATGGGCTGAAAACGCCTGTTTTGGGACTCTGCAGAGAAAGTGTTTGCAGACTGCTGAATCCACACACGGGTTTAACTCTGGAAGTTGAGTGCACACATTGACAACCGTTCTGTTAGATAGCTGCGTTTTGGATTTAGAAGCAGATATTTCCCTGTGCTTACTGCAGTTTCTTCCATATGCCGGTAATGGGCTGAAAACGCCTGTTTTGGGACTCTGCAGAGAAAGTGTTTGCAGACTGCTGAATCCACACACGGGTTTAACTCTGGAAGTTGAGTGCACACATTGACAACCGTTCTGTTAGATAGCTGCGTTTTGGATTTAGAAGCAGATATTTCCCTGTGCTTACTGCTGTTTCTTCCATATGCCGGTAATGGGCTGAAAACGCCTGTTTTGGGACTCTGCAGAGAAAGTGTTTGCAGACTGCTGAATCCACACACGGGTTTAACTCTGGAAGTTGAGTGCACACATTGACAACCGTTCTGTTAGATAGCTGCGTTTTGGATTTAGAAGCAGATATTTCCCTGTGCTTACTGCAGTTTCTTCCATATGCCGGTAATGGGCTGAAAACGCCTGTTTTGGGACTCTGCAGAGAAAGTGTTTGCAGACTGCTGAATCCACACACGGGTTTAACTCTGGAAGTTGAGTGCACACATTGACAACCGTTCTGTTAGATAGCTGCGTTTTGGATTTAGAAGCAGATATTTCCCTGTGCTTACTGCTGTTTCTTCCATATGCCGGTAATGGGCTGAAAACGCCTGTTTTGGGACTCTGCAGAGAAAGTGTTTGCAGACTGCTGAATCCACACACGGGTTTAACTCTGGAAGTTGAGTGCACACATTGACAACCGTTCTGTTAGATAGCTGCGTTTTGGATTTAGAAGCAGATATTTCCCTGTGCTTACTGCTGTTTCTTCCATATGCCGGTAATGGGCTGAAAACGCCTGTTTTGGGACTCTGCAGAGAAAGTGTTTGCAGACTGCTGAATCCACACACGGGTTTAACTCTGGAAGTTGAGTGCACACATTGGCAACCGTTCGGTTAGATAGCTGCGTTTTGGATTTAGAAGCAGATATTTCCCTGTGCTTACTGCTGTTTCTTCCATATGCCGGTAATGGGCTGAAAACGCCTGTTTTGGGACTCTGCAGAGAAAGTGTTTGCAGACTGCTGAATCCACACACGGGTTTAACTCTGGATGTTGAGTGCACACATTGACAACCGTTCTGTTAGATAGCTGCGTTTTGGATTTAGAAGCAGATATTTCCCTGTGCTTACTGCAGTTTCTTCCATATGCCAGAAATGGGCTGAAAACGCCTGTTTTGGGACTCTGCAGAGAAAGTGTTTGCAGACTGCTGAATCCACACACGGGTTTAACTCTGGAAGTTGAGTGCACACATTGACAACCGTTCTGTTAGATAGCTGCGTTTTGGATTTAGAAGCAGATATTTCCCTGTGCTTACTGCTGTTTCTTCCATATGCCGGTAATGGGCTGAAAACGCCTGTTTTGGGACTCTGCAGAGAAAGTGTTTGCAGACTGCTGAATCCACACACGGGTTTAACTCTGGAAGTTGAGTGCACACATTGACAACCGTTCTGTTAGATAGCTGCGTTTTGGATTTAGAAGCAGATATTTCCCTGTGCTTACTGCAGTTTCTTCCATATGCCTTTAATGGGCTGAAATCGCCTGTTTTGGGACTCTGCACAGAAAGTGTTTGCAGACTGCTGAATCCACACACGGGTTTAACTCTGGAAGTTGAGTGCACACATTGACAACCGTTCTGTTAGATAGCTGCGTTTTGGATTTAGAAGCAGATATTTCCCTGTGCTTACTGCTGTTTCTTCCATATGCCGGTAATGGGCTGAAAACGCCTGTTTTGGGACTCTGCAGAGAAAGTGTTTGCAGACTGCTGAATCCACACACGGGTTTAACTCTGGAAGTTGAGTGCACACATTGACAACCGTTCTGTTAGATAGCTGCGTTTTGGATTTAGAAGCAGATATTTCCCTGTGCTTACTGCTGTTTCTTCCATATGCCGGTAATGGGCTGAAAACGCCTGTTTTGGGACTCTGCAGAGAAAGTGTTTGCAGACTGCTGAATCCACACACGGGTTTAACTCTGGAAGTTGAGTGCACACATTGACAACCGTTCTGTTAGATAGCTGCGTTTTGGATTTAGAAGCAGATATTTCCCTGTGCTTACTGCAGTTTCTTCCATATGCCGGTAATGGGCTGAAAACGCCTGTTTTGGGACTCTGCACAGAAAGTGTTTGCAGACTGCTGAATCCACACACGGGTTTAACTCTGGAAGTTGAGTGCACACATTGACAACCGTTCTGTTAGATAGCTGCGTTTTGGATTTAGAAGCAGATATTTCCCTGTGCTTACTGCTGTTTCTTCCGTATGCCGGTAATGGGCTGAAAACGCCTGTTTTGGGACTCTGCAGAGAAAGTGTTTGCAGACTGCTGAATCCACACACGGGTTTAACTCTGGAAGTTGAGTGCACACATTGACAACCGTTCTGTTAGATAGCTGCGTTTTGGATTTAGAAGCAGATATTTCCCTGTGCTTACTGCTGTTTCTTCCATATGCCGGTACTGGGCTGAAAACGCCTGTTTTGGGACTCTGCAGAGAAAGTGTTTGCAGACTGCTGAATCCACACACGGGGTTAACTCTGGAAGTTGAGTGCACACATTGACAACCGTTCTGTTAGATAGCTGCGTTTTGGATTTAGAAGCAGATATTTCCCTGTGCTTACTGCTGTTTCTTCCATATGCCGGTAATGGGCTGAAAACGCCTGTTTTGGGACTCTGCAGAGAAAGTGTTTGCAGACTGCTGAATCCACACACGGGTTTAACTCTGGAAGTTGAGTGCACACATTGACAACCGTTCTGTTAGATAGCTGCGTTTTGGATTTAGAAGCAGATATTTCCCTGTGCTTACTGCTGTTTCTTCCATATGCCGGTAATGGGCTGAAAACGCCTGTTTTGGGACTCTGCAGAGAAAGTGTTTGCAGACTGCTGAATCCACACACGGGTTTAACTCTGGAAGTTGAGTGCACACATTGACAACCGTTCTGTTAGATAGCTGCGTTTTGGATTTAGAAGCAGATATTTCCCTGTGCTTACTGCTGTTTCTTCCATATGCCGGTAATGGGCTGAAAACGCCTGTTTTGGGACTCTGCAGAGAAAGTGTTTGCAGACTGCTGAATCCACACACGGGTTTAACTCTGGAAGTTGAGTGCACACATTGACAACCGTTCTGTTAGATAGCTGCGTTTTGGATTTAGAAGCAGATATTTCCCAGTGCTTACTGCTGTTTCTTCCATATGCCAGTAATGGGCTGAAAACGCCTGTTTTGGGACTCTGCAGAGAAAGTGTTTGCAGACTGCTGAATCCACACACGGGTTTAACTCTGGAAGTTGAGTGCACACATTGACAACCGTTCTGTTAGATAGCTGCGTTTTGGATTTAGAAGCAGATATTTCCCTGTGCTTACTGCTGTTTCTTCCATATGCCGGTAATGGGCTGAAAACGCCTGTTTTGGGACTCTGCAGAGAAAGTGTTTGCAGACTGCTGAATCCACACACGGGTTTAACTCTGGAAGTTGAGTGCACACATTGACAACCGTTCTGTTAGATAGCTGCGTTTTGGATTTAGAAGCAGATATTTCCCTGTGCTTACTGCTGTTTCTTCCATATGCCGGTAATGGGCTGAAAACGCCTGTTTTGGGACTCTGCAGAGAAAGTGTTTGCAGACTGCTGAATCCACACACGGGTTTAACTCTGGAAGTTGAGTGCACACATTGACAACCGTTCTGTTAGATAGCTGCGTTTTGGATTTAGAAGCAGATATTTCCCTGTGCTTACTGCAGTTTCTTCCATATGCCGGTAATGGGCTGAAAACGCCTGTTTTGGGACTCTGCAGAGAAAGTGTTTGCAGACTGCTGAATCCACACACGGGTTTAACTCTGGAAGTTGAGTGCACACATTGACAACCGTTCTGTTAGATAGCTGCGTTTTGGATTTAGAAGCAGATATTTCCCTGTGCTTACTGCTGTTTCTTCCATATGCCGGTAATGGGCTGAAAACGCCTGTTTTGGGACTCTGCAGAGAAAGTGTTTGCAGACTGCTGAATCCACACACGGGTTTAACTCTGGAAGTTGAGTGCACACATTGACAACCGTTCTGTTAGATAGCTGCGTTTTGGATTTAGAAGCAGATATTTCCCTGTGCTTACTGCTGTTTCTTCCATATGCCGGTAATGGGCTGAAAACGCCTGTTTTGGGACTCTGCAGAGAAAGTGTTTGCAGACTGCTGAATCCACACACGGGTTTAACTCTGGAAGTTGAGTGCACACATTGGCAACCGTTCGGTTAGATAGCTGCGTTTTGGATTTAGAAGCAGATATTTCCCTGTGCTTACTGCTGTTTCTTCCATATGCCGGTAATGGGCTGAAAAGGCCTGTTTTGGGACTCTGCAGAGAAAGTGTTTGCAGACTGCTGAATCCACACACGGGTTTAACTCTGGAAGTTGAGTGCACACATTGACAACCGTTCTGTTAGATAGCTGCGTTTTGGATTTAGAAGCAGATATTTCCCTGTGCTTACTGCAGTTTCTTCCATATGCCAGAAATGGGCTGAAAACGCCTGTTTTGGGACTCTGCAGAGAAAGTGTTTGCAGACTGCTGAATCCACACACGGGTTTAACTCTGGAAGTTGAGTGCACACATTGACAACCGTTCTGTTAGATAGCTGCGTTTTGGATTTAGAAGCAGATATTTCCCTGTGCTTACTGCTGTTTCTTCCATATGCCGGTAATGGGCTGAAAACGCCTGTTTTGGGACTCTGCAGAGAAAGTGTTTGCAGACTGCTGAATCCACACACGGGTTTAACTCTGGAAGTTGAGTGCACACATTGACAACCGTTCTGTTAGATAGCTGCGTTTTGGATTTAGAAGCAGATATTTCCCTGTGCTTACTGCAGTTTCTTCCATATGCCGGTAATGGGCTGAAAACGCCTGTTTTGGGACTCTGCACAGAAAGTGTTTGCAGACTGCTGAATCCACACACGGGTTTAACTCTGGAAGTTGAGTGCACACATTGACAACCGTTCTGTTAGATAGCTGCGTTTTGGATTTAGAAGCAGATATTTCCCTGTGCTTACTGCAGTTTCTTCCATATGCCGGTAATGGGCTGAAAACGCCTGTTTTGGGACTCTGCAGAGATAGTGTTTGCAGACTGCTGAATCCACACACGGGTTTAACTCTGGAAGTTGAGTGCACACATTGACAACCGTTCTGTTAGATAGCTGCGTTTTGGATTTAGAAGCAGATATTTCCCTGTGCTTACTGCTGTTTCTTCCATATGCCGGTAATGGGCTGAAAACGCCTGTTTTGGGACTCTGCAGAGAAAGTGTTTGCAGACTGCTGAATCCACACACGGGTTTAACTCTGGAAGTTGAGTGCACACATTGACAACCGTTCTGTTAGAGAGCTGCGTTTTGGATTTAGAAGCAGATATTTCCCTGTGCTTACTGCTGTTTCTTCCATATGCCGGTAATGGGCTGCAAACGCCTGTTTTGGGACTCTGCAGAGAAAGTGTTTGCAGACTGCTGAATCCACACACGGGTTTAACTCTGGAAGTTGAGTGCACACATTGACAACCGTTCTGTTAGATAGCTGCGTTTTGGATTTAGAAGCAGATATTTCCCTGTGCTTACTGCTGTTTCTTCCATATGCCGGTAATGGGCTGAAAACGCCTGTTTTGGGACTCTGCAGAGAAAGTGTTTGCAGACTGCTGAATCCACACACGGGTTTAACTCTGGAAGTTGAGTGCACACATTGACAACCGTTCTGTTAGATAGCTGCGTTTTGGATTTAGAAGCAGATATTTCCCTGTGCTTACTGCTGTTTCTTCCATATGCCGGTAATGGGCTGAAAACGCCTGTTTTGGGACTCTGCAGAGAAAGTGTTTGCAGAATGCTGAATCCACACACGGGTTTAACTCTGGAAGTTGAGTGCAAACATTGACAACCGTTCTGTTAGATAGCTGCGTTTTGGATTTAGAAGCAGATATTTCCCTGTGCTTACTGCAGTTTCTTCCATATGCCGGTAATGGGCTGAAAACACCTGTTTTGGGACTCTGCACAGAAAGTGTTTGCAGACTGCTGAATCCACACACGGATTTAACTCTGGAAGTTGAGTGCACACATTGACAACCGTTCTGTTAGATAGCTGCGTTTTGGATTTAGAAGCAGATATTTCCCTGTGCTTACTGCTGTTTCTTCCATATGCCGGTAATGGGCTGAAAACGCCTGTTTTGGGACTCTGCAGAGAAAGTGTTTGCAGACTGCTGAATCCACACACGGGTTTAACTCTGGAAGTTGAGTGCACACATTGACAACCGTTCTGTTAGATAGCTGCGTTTTGGATTTAGAAGCAGATATTTCCCTGTGCTTACTGCAGTTTCTTCCATATGCCGGTAATGGGCTGAAAACGCCTGTTTTGGGACTCTGCAGAGAAAGTGTTTGCAGACTGCTGAATCCACACACGGGTTTTACTCTGGAAGTTGAGTGCACACATTGACAACCGTTCTGTTAGATAGCTGCGTTTTGGATTTAGAAGCAGATATTTCCCTGTGCTTACTGCTGTTTCTTCCATATGCCGGTAATGGGCTGAAAACGCCTGTTTTGGGACTCTGCAGAGAAAGTGTTTGCAGACTGCTGAATCCACACACGGGTTTAACTCTGGAAGTTGAGTGCACACATTGACAACCGTTCTGTTAGATAGCTGCGTTTTGGATTTAGAAGCAGATATTTCCCAGTGCTTACTGCTGTTTCTTCCATATGCCGGTAATGGGCTGAAAACGCCTGTTTTGGGACTCTGCAGAGAAAGTGTTTGCAGACTGCTGAATCCACACACGGGTTTAACTCTGGAAGTTGAGTGCACACATTGACAACCGTTCTGTTAGATAGCTGCGTTTTGGATTTAGAAGCAGATATTTCCCTGTGCTTACTGCTGTTTCTTCCATATGCCGGTAATGGGCTGAAAACGCCTGTTTTGGGACTCTGCAGAGAAAGTGTTTGCAGACTGCTGAATCCACACACGGGTTTAACTCTGGAAGTTGAGTGCACACATTGACAACCGTTCTGTTAGATAGCTGCGTTTTGGATTTAGAAGCAGATATTTCCCTGTGCTTACTGCAGTTTCTTCCATATGCCGGTAATGGGCTGAAAACGCCTGTTTTGGGACTCTGCAGAGAAAGTGTTTGCAGACTGCTGAATCCACACACGGGTTTAACTCTGGAAGTTGAGTGCACACATTGACAACCGTTCTGTTAGATAGCTGCGTTTTGGATTTAGAAGCAGATATTTCCCTGTGCTTACTGCTGTTTCTTCCATATGCCGGTAATGGGCTGAAAACGCCTGTTTTGGGACTCTGCAGAGAAAGTGTTTGCAGACTGCTGAATCCACACACGGGTTTAACTCTGGAAGTTGAGTGCACACATTGACAACCGTTCTGTTAGATAGCTGCGTTTTGGATTTAGAAGCAGATATTTCCCTGTGCTTACTGCAGTTTCTTCCATATGCCGGTAATGGGCTGAAAACGCCTGTTTTGGGACTCTGCAGAGAAAGTGTTTGCAGACTGCTGAATCCACACACGGGTTTAACTCTGGAAGTTGAGTGCACACATTGGCAACCGTTCGGTTAGATAGCTGCGTTTTGGATTTAGAAGCAGATATTTCCCTGTGCTTACTGTTGTTTCTTCCATATGCCGGTAATGGGCTGAAAACGCCTGTTTTGGGACTCTGCAGAGAAAGTGTTTGCAGACTGCTGAATCCACACACGGGTTTAACTCTGGAAGTTGAGTGCACACATTGGCAACCGTTCTGTTAGATAGCTGCGTTTTGGATTTAGAAGCAGATATTTCCCAGTGCTTACTGCTGTTTCTTCCATATGCCGGTAATGGGCTGAAAACGCCTGTTTTGGGACTCTGCAGAGAAAGTGTTTGCAGACTGCTGAATCCACACACGGGTTTAACTCTGGAAGTTGAGTGCACACATTGACAACCGTTCTGTTAGATAGCTGCGTTTTGGATTTAGAAGCAGATATTTCCCTGTGCTTACTGCTGTTTCTTCCGTATGCCGGTAATGGGATGAAAACGCCTGTTTTGGGACTCTGCAGAGAAAGTGTTTGCAGACTGCTGAATCCACACACGGGTTTAACTCTGGAAGTTGAGTGCACACATTGACAACCGTTCTGTTAGATAGCTGCGTTTTGGATTTAGAAGCAGATATTTCCCTGTGCTTACTGCTGTTTCTTCCATATGCCGGTAATGGGCTGAAAACGCCTGTTTTGGGACTCTGCAGAGAAAGTGTTTGCAGACTGCTGAATCCACAAACGGGTTTAACTCTGGAAGTTGAGTGCACACATTGACAACCGTTCTGTTAGATAGCTGCGTTTTGGATTTAGAAGCAGATATTTCCCTGTGCTTACTGCTGTTTCTTCCATATGCCGGTAATGGGCTGAAAACGCCTGTTTGGGACTCTGCAGAGAAAGTGTTTGCAGACTGCTGAATCCACACACGGGTTTAACTCTGGAAGTTGAGTGCACACATTGACAACCGTTCTGTTAGATAGCTGCGTTTTGGATTTAGAAGCAGATATTTCCCAGTGCTTACTGCTGTTTCTTCCATATGCCGGTAATGGGCTGAAAACGCCTGTTTTGGGACTCTGCAGAGAAAGTGTTTGCAGACTGCTGAATCCACACACGGGTTTAACTCTGGAAGTTGAGTGCACACATTGACAACCGTTCTGTTAGATAGCTGCGTTTTGGATTTAGAAGCAGATATTTCCCTGTGCTTACTGCTGTTTCTTCCATATGCCGGTAATGGGCTGAAAACGCCTGTTTTGGGACTCTGCAGATAAAGTGTTTGCAGACTGCTGAATCCACACACGGGTTTAACTCTGGAAGTTGAGTGCACACATTGACAACCGTTCTGTTAGATAGCTGCGTTTTGGATTTAGAAGCAGATATTTCCCTGTGCTTACTGCTGTTTCTTCCATATGCCGGTAATGGGCTGAAAACGCCTGTTTTGGGACTCTGCAGAGAAAGTGTTTGCAGACTGCTGAATCCACACACGGGTTTAACTCTGGAAGTTGAGTGCACACATTGACAACCGTTCTGTTAGATAGCTGCGTTTTGGATTTAGAAGCAGATATTTCCCTGTGCTTACTGCTGTTTCTTCCATATGCCGGTAATGGGCTGAAAACGCCTGTTTTGGGACTCTGCAGAGAAAGTGTTTGCAGACTGCTGAATCCACACACGGTTTTAACTCTGGAAGTTGAGTGCACACATTGACAACCGTTCTGTTAGATAGCTGCGTTTTGGATTTAGAAGCAGATATTTCCCTGTGCTTACTGCTGTTTCTTCCATATGCCGGTAATGGGCTGAAAAGGCCTGTTTTGGGACTCTGCAGAGAAAGTGTTTGCAGACTGCTGAATCCACACACGGGTTTAACTCTGGAAGTTGAGTGCACACATTGACAACCGTTCTGTTAGATAGCTGCGTTTTGGATTTAGAAGCAGATATTTCCCTGTGCTTACTGCAGTTTCTTCCATATGCCAGAAATGGGCTGAAAACGCCTGTTTTGGGACTCTGCAGAGAAAGTGTTTGCAGACTGCTGAATCCACACACGGGTTTAACTCTGGAAGTTGAGTGCACACATTGACAACCGTTCTGTTAGATAGCTGCGTTTTGGATTTAGAAGCAGATATTTCCCTGTGCTTACTGCTGTTTCTTCCATATGCCGGTAATGGGCTGAAAACGCCTGTTTTGGGACTCTGCAGAGAAAGTGTTTGCAGACTGCTGAATCCACACACGGGTTTAACTCTGGAAGTTGAGTGCACACATTGACAACCGTTCTGTTAGATAGCTGCGTTTTGGATTTAGAAGCAGATATTTCCCTGTGCTTACTGCAGTTTCTTCCATATGCCGGTAATGGGCTGAAAACGCCTGTTTTGGGACTCTGCACAGAAAGTGTTTGCAGACTGCTGAATCCACACACGGGTTTAACTCTGGAAGTTGAGTGCACACATTGACAACCGTTCTGTTAGATAGCTGCGTTTTGGATTTAGAAGCAGATATTTCCCTGTGCTTACTGCAGTTTCTTCCATATGCCGGTAATGGGCTGAAAACGCCTGTTTTGGGACTCTGCAGAGAAAGTGTTTGCAGACTGCTGAATCCACACACGGGTTTAACTCTGGAAGTTGAGTGCACACATTGACAACCGTTCTGTTAGATAGCTGCGTTTTGGATTTAGAAGCAGATATTTCCCTGTGCTTACTGCTGTTTCTTCCATATGCCGGTAATGGGCTGAAAACGCCTGTTTTGGGACTCTGCAGAGAAAGTGTTTGGAGACTGCTGAATCCACACACGGGTTTAACTCTGGAAGTTGAGTGCACACATTGACAACCGTTCTGTTAGATAGCTGCGTTTTGGATTTAGAAGCAGATATTTCCCTGTGCTTACTGCTGTTTCTTCCATATGCCGGTAATGGGCTGAAAACGCCTGTTTTGGGACTCTGCAGAGAAAGTGTTTGCAGACTGCTGAATCCACACACGGGTTTAACTCTGGAAGTTGAGTGCACACATTGACAACCGTTCTGTTAGATAGCTGCGTTTTGGATTTAGAAGCAGATATTTCCCTGTGCTTACTGCTGTTTCTTCCATATGCCGGTAATGGGCTGAAAACGCCTGTTTTGGGACTCTGCAGAGAAAGTGTTTGCAGACTGCTGAATCCACACACGGGTTTAACTCTGGAAGTTGAGTGCACACATTGACAACCGTTCTGTTAGATAGCTGCGTTTTGGATTTAGAAGCAGATATTTCCCTGTGCTTACTGCTGTTTCTTCCATATGCCGGTAATGGGCTGAAAACGCCTGTTTTGGGACTCTGCAGAGAAAGTGTTTGCAGACTGCTGAATCCACACACGGGTTTAACTCTGGAAGTTGAGTGCAAACATTGACAACCGTTCTGTTAGATAGCTGCGTTTTGGATTTAGAAGCAGATATTTCCCTGTGCTTACTGCAGTTTCTTCCATATGCCGGTAATGGGCTGAAAACGCCTGTTTTGGGACTCTGCACAGAAAGTGTTTGCAGACTGCTGAATCCACACACGGGTTTAACTCTGGAAGTTGAGTGCACACATTGACAACCGTTCTGTTAGATAGCTGCGTTTTGGATTTAGAAGCAGATATTTCCCTGTGCTTACTGCTGTTTCTTCCATATGCCGGTAATGGGCTGAAAAGGCCTGTTTTGGGACTCTGCAGAGAAAGTGTTTGCAGACTGCTGAATCCACACACGGGTTTAACTCTGGAAGTTGAGTGCACACATTGACAACCGTTCTGTTAGATAGCTGCGTTTTGGATTTAGAAGCAGATATTTCCCTGTGCTTACTGCTGTTTCTTCCATATGCCGGTAATGGGCTGAAAACGCCTGTTTTGGGACTCTGCAGAGAAAGTGTTTGCAGACTGCTGAATCCACACACGGGTTTAACTCTGGAAGTTGAGTGCACACATTGGCAACCGTTCTGTTAGATAGCTGCGTTTTGGATTTAGAAGCAGATATTTCCCTGTGCTTACTGTTGTTTCTTCCATATGCCGGTAATGGGCTGAAAACGCCTGTTTTGGGACTCTGCAGAGAAAGTGTTTGCAGACTGCTGAATCCACACACGGGTTTAACTCTGGAAGTTGAGTGCACACATTGGCAACCGTTCTGTTAGATAGCTGCGTTTTGGATTTAGAAGCAGATATTTCCCTGTGCTTACTGTTGTTTCTTCCATATGCCGGTAATGGGCTGAAAACGCCTGTTTTGGGACTCTGCAGAGAAAGTGTTTGCAGACTGCTGAATCCACACACGGGTTTAACTCTGGAAGTTGAGTGCACACATTGACAACCGTTCTGTTAGATAGCTGCGTTTTGGATTTAGAAGCAGATATTTCCCTGTGCTTACTGCTGTTTCTTCCGTATGCCGGTAATGGGATGAAAACGCCTGTTTTGGGACTCTGCAGAGAAAGTGTTTGCAGACTGCTGAATCCACACACGGGTTTAACTCTGGAAGTTGAGTGCACACATTGACAACCGTTCTGTTAGATAGCTGCGTTTTGGATTTAGAAGCAGATATTTCCCTGTGCTTACTGCTGTTTCTTCCATATGCCGGTAATGGGCTGAAAACGCCTGTTTTGGGACTCTGCAGAGAAAGTGTTTGCAGACTGCTGAATTCTCACACGGGTTTAACTCTGGAAGTTGAGTGCACACATTGACAACCGTTCTGTTAGATAGCTGCGTTTTGGATTTAGAAGCAGATATTTCCCTGTGCTTACTGCTGTTTCTTCCATATGCCGGTAATGGGCTGAAAACGCCTGTTTGGGACTCTGCAGAGAAAGTGTTTGCAGACTGCTGAATCCACACACGGGTTTAACTCTGGAAGTTGAGTGCACACATTGACAACCGTTCTGTTAGATAGCTGCGTTTTGGATTTAGAAGCAGATATTTCCCAGTGCTTACTGCTGTTTCTTCCATATGCCGGTAAAGGGCTGAAAACGCCTGTTTTGGGACTCTGCAGAGAAAGTGTTTGCAGACTGCTGAATCCACACACGGGTTTAACTCTGGAAGTAGAGTGCACACATTGACAACCGTTCTGTTAGATAGCTGCGTTTTGGATTTAGAAGCAGATATTTCCCTGTGCTTACTGCTGTTTCTTCCATATGCCGGTAATGGGCTGAAAACGCCTGTTTTGGGACTCTGCAGAGAAAGTGTTTGCAGACTGCTGAATCCACACACGGGTTTAACTCTGGAAGTTGAGTGCACACATTGACAACCGTTCTGTTAGATAGCTGCGTTTTGGATTTAGAAGCAGATATTTCCCTGTGCTTACTGCTGTTTCTTCCATATGCCGGTAATGGGCTGAAAACGCCTGTTTTGGGACTCTGCAGAGAAAGTGTTTGCAGACTGCTGAATCCACACACGGGTTTAACTCTGGAAGTTGAGTGCACACATTGACAACCGTTCTGTTAGATAGCTGCGTTTTGGATTTAGAAGCAGATATTTCCCTGTGCTTACTGCTGTTTCTTCCATATGCCGGTAATGGGCTGAAAACGCCTGTTTTGGGACTCTGCAGAGAAAGTGTTTGCAGACTGCTGAATCCACACACGGGTTTAACTCTGGAAGTTGAGTGCACACATTGACAACCGTTCTGTTAGATAGCTGCGTTTTGGATTTAGAAGCAGATATTTCCCTGTGCTTACTGCTGTTTCTTCCATATGCCGGTAATGGGCTGAAAAGGCCTGTTTTGGGACTCTGCAGAGAAAGTGTTTGCAGACTGCTGAATCCACACACGGGTTTAACTCTGGAAGTTGAGTGCACACATTGACAACCGTTCTGTTAGATAGCTGCGTTTTGGATTTAGAAGCAGATATTTCCCTGTGCTTACTGCTGTTTCTTCCATATGCCGGTAATGGGCTGAAAACGCCTGTTTTGGGACTCTGCAGAGAAAGTGTTTGCAGACTGCTGAATCCACACACGGGTTTAACTCTGGAAGTTGAGTGCACACATTGACAACCGTTCTGTTAGATTGCTGCGTTTTGGATTTAGAAGCAGATATTTCCCTGTGCTTACTGCTGTTTCTTCCATATGCCGGTAATGGGCTGAAAACGCCTGTTTTGGGACTCTGCAGAGAAAGTGTTTGCAGACTGCTGAATCCACACACGGGTTTAACTCTGGAAGTTGAGTGCACACATTGACAACCGTTCTGTTAGATAGCTGCGTTTTGGATTTAGAAGCAGATATTTCCCTGTGCTTACTGCAGTTTCTTCCATATGCCGGTAATGGGCTGAAAACGCCTGTTTTGGGACTCTGCAGAGAAAGTGTTTGCAGACTGCTGAATCCACACACGGGTTTAACTCTGGAAGTTGAGTGCACACATTGACAACCGTTCTGTTAGATAGCTGCGTTTTGGATTTAGAAGCAGATATTTCCCAGTGCTTACTGCTGTTTCTTCCATATGCCGGTAATGGGCTGAAAACGCCTGTTTTGGGACTCTGCAGAGAAAGTGTTTGCAGACTGCTGAATCCACACACGGGTTTAACTCTGGAAGTTGAGTGCACACATTGACAACCGTTCTTTTAGATAGCTGCGTTTTGGATTTAGAAGCAGATATTTCCCTGTGCTTACTGCTGTTTCTTCCATATGCCGGTAATGGGCTGAAAACGCCTGTTTTGGGACTCTGCAGAGAAAGTGTTTGCAGACTGCTGAATCCACACACGGGTTTAACTCTGGAAGCTGAGTGCACACATTGACAACCGTTCTGTTAGATAGCTGCGTTTTGGATTTAGAAGCAGATATTTCCCTGTGCTTACTGCTGTTTCTTCCATATGCCGGTAATGGGCTGAAAAGGCCTGTTTTGGGACTCTGCAGAGAAAGTGTTTGCAGACTGCTGAATCCACACACGGGTTTAACTCTGGAAGTTGAGTGCACACATTGACAACCGTTCTGTTAGATAGCTGCGTTTTGGATTTAGAAGCAGATATTTCCCTGTGCTTACTGCAGTTTCTTCCATATGCCGGTAATGGGCTGAAAACGCCTGTTTTGGGACTCTGCAGAGAAAGTGTTTGCAGACTGCTGAATCCACACACGGGTTTAACTCTGGAAGTTGAGTGCACACATTGGCAACCGTTCTGTTAGATAGCTGCGTTTTGGATTTAGAAGCAGATATTTCCCTGTGCTTACTGTTGTTTCTTCCATATGCCGGTAATGGGCTGAAAACGCCTGTTTTGGGACTCTGCAGAGAAAGTGTTTGCAGACTGCTGAATCCACACACGGGTTTAACTCTGGAAGTTGAGTGCACACATTGGCAACCGTTCTGTTAGATAGCTGCGTTTTGGATTTAGAAGCAGATATTTCCCTGTGCTTACTGTTGTTTCTTCCATATGCCGGTAATGGGCTGAAAACGCCTGTTTTGGGACTCTGCAGAGAAAGTGTTTGCAGACTGCTGAATCCACACACGGGTTTAACTCTGGAAGTTGAGTGCACACATTGACAACCGTTCTGTTAGATAGCTGCGTTTTGGATTTAGAAGCAGATATTTCCCTGTGCTTACTGCTGTTTCTTCCATATGCCGGTAATGGGCTGAAAACGCCTGTTTGGGACTCTGCAGAGAAAGTGTTTGCAGACTGCTGAATCCACACACGGGTTTAACTCTGGAAGTTGAGTGCACACATTGACAACCGTTCTGTTAGATAGCTGCGTTTTGGATTTAGAAGCAGATATTTCCCAGTGCTTACTGCTGTTTCTTCCATATGCCGGTAAAGGGCTGAAAACGCCTGTTTTGGGACTCTGCAGAGAAAGTGTTTGCAGACTGCTGAATCCACACACGGGTTTAACTCTGGAAGTTGAGTGCACACATTGACAACCGTTCTGTTAGATAGCTGCGTTTTGGATTTAGAAGCAGATATTTCCCTGTGCTTACTGCTGTTTCTTCCATATGCCGGTAATGGGCTGAAAACGCCTGTTTTGGGACTCTGCAGAGAAAGTGTTTGCAGACTGCTGAATCCACACACGGGTTTAACTCTGGAAGTTGAGTGCACACATTGACAACCGTTCTGTTAGATAGCTGCGTTTTGGATTTAGAAGCAGATATTTCCCTGTGCTTACTGCTGTTTCTTCCATATGCCGGTAATGGGCTGAAAACGCCTGTTTTGGGACTCTGCAGAGAAAGTGTTTGCAGACTGCTGAATCCACACACGGGTTTAACTCTGGAAGTTGAGTGCACACATTGACAACCGTTCTGTTAGATAGCTGCGTTTTGCATTTAGAAGCAGATATTTCCCTGTGCTTACTGCTGTTTCTTCCATATGCCGGTAATGGGCTGAAAACGCCTGTTTTGGGACTCTGCAGAGAAAGTGTTTGCAGACTGCTGAATCCACACACGGGTTTAACTCTGGAAGTTGAGTGCACACATTGACAACCGTTCTGTTAGATAGCTGCGTTTTGGATTTAGAAGCAGATATTTCCCTGTGCTTACTGCTGTTTCTTCCATATGCCGGTAATGGGCTGAAAAGGCCTGTTTTGGGACTCTGCAGAGAAAGTGTTTGCAGACTGCTGAATCCACACACGGGTTTAACTCTGGAAGTTGAGTGCACACATTGACAACCGTTCTGTTAGATAGCTGCGTTTTGGATTTAGAAGCAGATATTTCCCTGTGCTTACTGCAGTTTCTTCCATATGCCAGAAATGGGCTGAAAACGCCTGTTTTGGGACTCTGCAGAGAAAGTGTTTGCAGACTGCTGAATCCACACACGGGTTTAACTCTGGAAGTTGAGTGCACACATTGACAACCGTTCTGTTAGATAGCTGCGTTTTGGATTTAGAAGCAGATATTTCCCTGTGCTTACTGCTGTTTCTTCCATATGCCGGTAATGGGCTGAAAACGCCTGTTTTGGGACTCTGCAGAGAAAGTGTTTGCAGACTGCTGAATCCACACACGGGTTTAACTCTGGAAGTTGAGTGCACACATTGACAACCGTTCTGTTAGATAGCTGCGTTTTGGATTTAGAAGCAGATATTTCCCAGTGCTTACTGCTGTTTGTTCCATATGCCGGTAATGGGCTGAAAACGCCTGTTTTGGGACTCTGCAGAGAAAGTGTTTGCAGACTGCTGAATCCACACACGGGTTTAACTCTGGAAGTTGAGTGCACACATTGACAACCGTTCTGTTAGATAGCTGCGTTTTGGATTTAGAAGCAGATATTTCCCTGTGCTTACTGCTGTTTCTTCCTTATGCCGGTAATCGGCTGAAAACGCCTGTTTTGGGACTCTGCAGAGAAAGTGTTTGCAGACTGCTGAATCCACACACGGGTTTAACTCTGGAAGTTGAGTGCACACATTGACAACCGTTCTGTTAGATAGCTGCGTTTTGGATTTAGAAGCAGATATTTCCCTGTGCTTACTGCTGTTTCTTCCATATGCCGGTAATGGGCTGAAAACGCCTGTTTTGGGACTCTGCAGAGAAAGTGTTTGCAGACTGCTGAATCCACACACGGGTTTAACTCTGGAAGTTGAGTGCACACATTGACAACCGTTCTGTTAGATTGCTGCGTTTTGGATTTAGAAGCAGATATTTCCCTGTGCTTACTGCTGTTTCTTCCATATGCCGGTAATGGGCTGAAAACGCCTGTTTTGGGACTCTGCAGAGAAAGTGTTTGCAGACTGCTGAATCCACACACGGGTTTAACTCTGGAAGTTGAGTGCACACATTGACAACCGTTCTGTTAGATAGCTGCGTTTTGGATTTAGAAGCAGATATTTCCCTGTGCTTACTGCAGTTTCTTCCATATGCCGGTAATGGGCTGAAAACGCCTGTTTTGGGACTCTGCAGAGAAAGAGTTTGCAGACTGCTGAATCCACACACGGGTTTAACTCTGGAAGTTGAGTGCACACATTGACAACCGTTCTGTTAGATAGCTGCGTTTTGGATTTAGAAGCAGATATTTCCCAGTGCTTACTGCTGTTTCTTCCATATGCCGGTAATGGGCTGAAAACGCCTGTTTTGGGACCCTGCAGAGAAAGTGTTTGCAGACTGCTGAATCCACACACGGGTTTAACTCTGGAAGTTGAGTGCACACATTGACAACCGTTCTGTTAGATAGCTGCGTTTTGGATTTAGAAGCAGATATTTCCCTGTGCTTACTGCTGTTTCTTCCATATGCCGGTAATGGGCTGAAAACGCCTGTTTTGGGACTCTGCAGAGAAAGTGTTTGCAGACTGCTGAATCCACACACCGGTTTAACTCTGGAAGTTGAGTGCACACATTGACAACCGTTCTGTTAGATAGCTGCGTTTTGGATTTAGAAGCAGATATTTCCCAGTGCTTACTGCTGTTTCTTCCATATGCCGGTAATGGGCTGAAAACGCCTGTTTTGGGACTCTGCAGAGAAAGTGTTTGCAGACTGCTGAATCCACACACGGGTTTAACTCTGGAAGTTGAGTGCACACATTGACAACCGTTCTGTTAGATAGCTGCGTTTTGGATTTAGAAGCAGATATTTCCCTGTGCTTACTGCTGTTTCTTCCATATGCCGGTAATGGGCTGAAAACGCCTGTTTTGGGACTCTGCAGAGAAAGTGTTTGCAGACTGCTGAATCCACACACCGGTTTAACTCTGGAAGTTGAGTGCACACTTTGACAACCGTTCTGTTAGATAGCTGCGTTTTGGATTTAGAAGCAGATATTTCCCTGTGCTTACTGCAGTTTCTTCCATATGCCAGAAATGGGCTGAAAACGCCTGTTTTGGGACTCTGCAGAGAAAGTGTTTGCAGACTGCTGAATCCACACACGGGTTTAACTCTGGAAGTTGAGTGCACACATTGACAACCGTTCTGTTAGATAGCTGCGTTTTGGATTTAGAAGCAGATATTTCCCTGTGCTTACTGCTGTTTCTTCCATATGCCGGTAATGGGCTGAAAACGCCTGTTTTGGGACTCTGCAGAGAAAGTGTTTGCAGACTGCTGAATCCACACACGGGTTTAACTCTGGAAGTTGAGTGCACACATTGACAACCGTTCTGTTAGATAGCTGCGTTTTGGATTTAGAAGCAGATATTTCCCTGTGCTTACTGCTGTTTCTTCCATATGCCGGTAATGGGCTGAAAACGCCTGTTTTGGGACTCTGCAGAGAAAGTGTTTGCAGACTGCTGAATCCACACACGGTTTTAACTCTGGAAGTTGAGTGCACACATTGACAACCGTTCTGTTAGATAGCTGCGTTTTGGATTTAGAAGCAGATATTTCCCTGTGCTTACTGCTGTTTCTTCCATATGCCGGTAATGGGCTGAAAAGGCCTGTTTTGGGACTCTGCAGAGAAAGTGTTTGCAGACTGCTGAATCCACACACGGGTTTAACTCTGGAAGTTGAGTGCACACATTGACAACCGTTCTGTTAGATAGCTGCGTTTTGGATTTAGAAGCAGATATTTCCCTGTGCTTACTGCAGTTTCTTCCATATGCCAGAAATGGGCTGAAAACGCCTGTTTTGGGACTCTGCAGAGAAAGTGTTTGCAGACTGCTGAATCCACACACGGGTTTAACTCTGGAAGTTGAGTGCACACATTGACAACCGTTCTGTTAGATAGCTGCGTTTTGGATTTAGAAGCAGATATTTCCCTGTGCTTACTGCTGTTTCTTCCATATGCCGGTAATGGGCTGAAAACGCCTGTTTTGGGACTCTGCAGAGAAAGTGTTTGCAGACTGCTGAATCCACACACGGGTTTAACTCTGGAAGTTGAGTGCACACATTGACAACCGTTCTGTTAGATAGCTGCGTTTTGGATTTAGAAGCAGATATTTCCCTGTGCTTACTGCAGTTTCTTCCATATGCCGGTAATGGGCTGAAAACGCCTGTTTTGGGACTCTGCACAGAAAGTGTTTGCAGACTGCTGAATCCACACACGGGTTTAACTCTGGAAGTTGAGTGCACACATTGACAACCGTTCTGTTAGATAGCTGCGTTTTGGATTTAGAAGCAGATATTTCCCTGTGCTTACTGCAGTTTCTTCCATATGCCGGTAATGGGCTGAAAACGCCTGTTTTGGGACTCTGCAGAGAAAGTGTTTGCAGACTGCTGAATCCACACACGGGTTTAACTCTGGAAGTTGAGTGCACACATTGACAACCGTTCTGTTAGATAGCTGCGTTTTGGATTTAGAAGCAGATATTTCCCTGTGCTTACTGCTGTTTCTTCCATATGCCGGTAATGGGCTGAAAACGCCTGTTTTGGGACTCTGCAGAGAAAGTGTTTGGAGACTGCTGAATCCACACACGGGTTTAACTCTGGAAGTTGAGTGCACACATTGACAACCGTTCTGTTAGATAGCTGCGTTTTGGATTTAGAAGCAGATATTTCCCTGTGCTTACTGCTGTTTCTTCCATATGCCGGTAATGGGCTGAAAACGCCTGTTTTGGGACTCTGCAGAGAAAGTGTTTGCAGACTGCTGAATCCACACACGGGTTTAACTCTGGAAGTTGAGTGCACACATTGACAACCGTTCTGTTAGATAGCTGCGTTTTGGATTTAGAAGCAGATATTTCCCTGTGCTTACTGCTGTTTCTTCCATATGCCGGTAATGGGCTGAAAACGCCTGTTTTGGGACTCTGCAGAGAAAGTGTTTGCAGACTGCTGAATCCACACACGGGTTTAACTCTGGAAGTTGAGTGCACACATTGACAACCGTTCTGTTAGATAGCTGCGTTTTGGATTTAGAAGCAGATATTTCCCTGTGCTTACTGCTGTTTCTTCCATATGCCGGTAATGGGCTGAAAACGCCTGTTTTGGGACTCTGCAGAGAAAGTGTTTGCAGACTGCTGAATCCACACACGGGTTTAACTCTGGAAGTTGAGTGCAAACATTGACAACCGTTCTGTTAGATAGCTGCGTTTTGGATTTAGAAGCAGATATTTCCCTGTGCTTACTGCAGTTTCTTCCATATGCCGGTAATGGGCTGAAAACGCCTGTTTTGGGACTCTGCACAGAAAGTGTTTGCAGACTGCTGAATCCACACACGGGTTTAACTCTGGAAGTTGAGTGCACACATTGACAACCGTTCTGTTAGATAGCTGCGTTTTGGATTTAGAAGCAGATATTTCCCTGTGCTTACTGCTGTTTCTTCCATATGCCGGTAATGGGCTGAAAAGGCCTGTTTTGGGACTCTGCAGAGAAAGTGTTTGCAGACTGCTGAATCCACACACGGGTTTAACTCTGGAAGTTGAGTGCACACATTGACAACCGTTCTGTTAGATAGCTGCGTTTTGGATTTAGAAGCAGATATTTCCCTGTGCTTACTGCTGTTTCTTCCATATGCCGGTAATGGGCTGAAAACGCCTGTTTTGGGACTCTGCAGAGAAAGTGTTTGCAGACTGCTGAATCCACACACGGGTTTAACTCTGGAAGTTGAGTGCACACATTGGCAACCGTTCTGTTAGATAGCTGCGTTTTGGATTTAGAAGCAGATATTTCCCTGTGCTTACTGTTGTTTCTTCCATATGCCGGTAATGGGCTGAAAACGCCTGTTTTGGGACTCTGCAGAGAAAGTGTTTGCAGACTGCTGAATCCACACACGGGTTTAACTCTGGAAGTTGAGTGCACACATTGGCAACCGTTCTGTTAGATAGCTGCGTTTTGGATTTAGAAGCAGATATTTCCCTGTGCTTACTGTTGTTTCTTCCATATGCCGGTAATGGGCTGAAAACGCCTGTTTTGGGACTCTGCAGAGAAAGTGTTTGCAGACTGCTGAATCCACACACGGGTTTAACTCTGGAAGTTGAGTGCACACATTGACAACCGTTCTGTTAGATAGCTGCGTTTTGGATTTAGAAGCAGATATTTCCCTGTGCTTACTGCTGTTTCTTCCGTATGCCGGTAATGGGATGAAAACGCCTGTTTTGGGACTCTGCAGAGAAAGTGTTTGCAGACTGCTGAATCCACACACGGGTTTAACTCTGGAAGTTGAGTGCACACATTGACAACCGTTCTGTTAGATAGCTGCGTTTTGGATTTAGAAGCAGATATTTCCCTGTGCTTACTGCTGTTTCTTCCATATGCCGGTAATGGGCTGAAAACGCCTGTTTTGGGACTCTGCAGAGAAAGTGTTTGCAGACTGCTGAATTCTCACACGGGTTTAACTCTGGAAGTTGAGTGCACACATTGACAACCGTTCTGTTAGATAGCTGCGTTTTGGATTTAGAAGCAGATATTTCCCTGTGCTTACTGCTGTTTCTTCCATATGCCGGTAATGGGCTGAAAACGCCTGTTTGGGACTCTGCAGAGAAAGTGTTTGCAGACTGCTGAATCCACACACGGGTTTAACTCTGGAAGTTGAGTGCACACATTGACAACCGTTCTGTTAGATAGCTGCGTTTTGGATTTAGAAGCAGATATTTCCCAGTGCTTACTGCTGTTTCTTCCATATGCCGGTAAAGGGCTGAAAACGCCTGTTTTGGGACTCTGCAGAGAAAGTGTTTGCAGACTGCTGAATCCACACACGGGTTTAACTCTGGAAGTAGAGTGCACACATTGACAACCGTTCTGTTAGATAGCTGCGTTTTGGATTTAGAAGCAGATATTTCCCTGTGCTTACTGCTGTTTCTTCCATATGCCGGTAATGGGCTGAAAACGCCTGTTTTGGGACTCTGCAGAGAAAGTGTTTGCAGACTGCTGAATCCACACACGGGTTTAACTCTGGAAGTTGAGTGCACACATTGACAACCGTTCTGTTAGATAGCTGCGTTTTGGATTTAGAAGCAGATATTTCCCTGTGCTTACTGCTGTTTCTTCCATATGCCGGTAATGGGCTGAAAACGCCTGTTTTGGGACTCTGCAGAGAAAGTGTTTGCAGACTGCTGAATCCACACACGGGTTTAACTCTGGAAGTTGAGTGCACACATTGACAACCGTTCTGTTAGATAGCTGCGTTTTGGATTTAGAAGCAGATATTTCCCTGTGCTTACTGCTGTTTCTTCCATATGCCGGTAATGGGCTGAAAACGCCTGTTTTGGGACTCTGCAGAGAAAGTGTTTGCAGACTGCTGAATCCACACACGGGTTTAACTCTGGAAGTTGAGTGCACACATTGACAACCGTTCTGTTAGATAGCTGCGTTTTGGATTTAGAAGCAGATATTTCCCTGTGCTTACTGCTGTTTCTTCCATATGCCGGTAATGGGCTGAAAAGGCCTGTTTTGGGACTCTGCAGAGAAAGTGTTTGCAGACTGCTGAATCCACACACGGGTTTAACTCTGGAAGTTGAGTGCACACATTGACAACCGTTCTGTTAGATAGCTGCGTTTTGGATTTAGAAGCAGATATTTCCCTGTGCTTACTGCTGTTTCTTCCATATGCCGGTAATGGGCTGAAAACGCCTGTTTTGGGACTCTGCAGAGAAAGTGTTTGCAGACTGCTGAATCCACACACGGGTTTAACTCTGGAAGTTGAGTGCACACATTGACAACCGTTCTGTTAGATTGCTGCGTTTTGGATTTAGAAGCAGATATTTCCCTGTGCTTACTGCTGTTTCTTCCATATGCCGGTAATGGGCTGAAAACGCCTGTTTTGGGACTCTGCAGAGAAAGTGTTTGCAGACTGCTGAATCCACACACGGGTTTAACTCTGGAAGTTGAGTGCACACATTGACAACCGTTCTGTTAGATAGCTGCGTTTTGGATTTAGAAGCAGATATTTCCCTGTGCTTACTGCAGTTTCTTCCATATGCCGGTAATGGGCTGAAAACGCCTGTTTTGGGACTCTGCAGAGAAAGTGTTTGCAGACTGCTGAATCCACACACGGGTTTAACTCTGGAAGTTGAGTGCACACATTGACAACCGTTCTGTTAGATAGCTGCGTTTTGGATTTAGAAGCAGATATTTCCCAGTGCTTACTGCTGTTTCTTCCATATGCCGGTAATGGGCTGAAAACGCCTGTTTTGGGACTCTGCAGAGAAAGTGTTTGCAGACTGCTGAATCCACACACGGGTTTAACTCTGGAAGTTGAGTGCACACATTGACAACCGTTCTTTTAGATAGCTGCGTTTTGGATTTAGAAGCAGATATTTCCCTGTGCTTACTGCAGTTTCTTCCATATGCCGGTAATGGGCTGAAAACGCCTGTTTTGGGACTCTGCAGAGAAAGTGTTTGCAGACTGCTGAATCCACACACGGGTTTAACTCTGGAAGCTGAGTGCACACATTGACAACCGTTCTGTTAGATAGCTGCGTTTTGGATTTAGAAGCAGATATTTCCCTGTGCTTACTGCTGTTTCTTCCATATGCCGGTAATGGGCTGAAAAGGCCTGTTTTGGGACTCTGCAGAGAAAGTGTTTGCAGACTGCTGAATCCACACACGGGTTTAACTCTGGAAGTTGAGTGCACACATTGACAACCGTTCTGTTAGATAGCTGCGTTTTGGATTTAGAAGCAGATATTTCCCTGTGCTTACTGCAGTTTCTTCCATATGCCGGTAATGGGCTGAAAACGCCTGTTTTGGGACTCTGCAGAGAAAGTGTTTGCAGACTGCTGAATCCACACACGGGTTTAACTCTGGAAGTTGAGTGCACACATTGGCAACCGTTCTGTTAGATAGCTGCGTTTTGGATTTAGAAGCAGATATTTCCCTGTGCTTACTGTTGTTTCTTCCATATGCCGGTAATGGGCTGAAAACGCCTGTTTTGGGACTCTGCAGAGAAAGTGTTTGCAGACTGCTGAATCCACACACGGGTTTAACTCTGGAAGTTGAGTGCACACATTGGCAACCGTTCTGTTAGATAGCTGCGTTTTGGATTTAGAAGCAGATATTTCCCTGTGCTTACTGTTGTTTCTTCCATATGCCGGTAATGGGCTGAAAACGCCTGTTTTGGGACTCTGCAGAGAAAGTGTTTGCAGACTGCTGAATCCACACACGGGTTTAACTCTGGAAGTTGAGTGCACACATTGACAACCGTTCTGTTAGATAGCTGCGTTTTGGATTTAGAAGCAGATATTTCCCTGTGCTTACTGCTGTTTCTTCCATATGCCGGTAATGGGCTGAAAACGCCTGTTTGGGACTCTGCAGAGAAAGTGTTTGCAGACTGCTGAATCCACACACGGGTTTAACTCTGGAAGTTGAGTGCACACATTGACAACCGTTCTGTTAGATAGCTGCGTTTTGGATTTAGAAGCAGATATTTCCCAGTGCTTACTGCTGTTTCTTCCATATGCCGGTAAAGGGCTGAAAACGCCTGTTTTGGGACTCTGCAGAGAAAGTGTTTGCAGACTGCTGAATCCACACACGGGTTTAACTCTGGAAGTTGAGTGCACACATTGACAACCGTTCTGTTAGATAGCTGCGTTTTGGATTTAGAAGCAGATATTTCCCTGTGCTTACTGCTGTTTCTTCCATATGCCGGTAATGGGCTGAAAACGCCTGTTTTGGGACTCTGCAGAGAAAGTGTTTGCAGACTGCTGAATCCACACACGGGTTTAACTCTGGAAGTTGAGTGCACACATTGACAACCGTTCTGTTAGATAGCTGCGTTTTGGATTTAGAAGCAGATATTTCCCTGTGCTTACTGCTGTTTCTTCCATATGCCGGTAATGGGCTGAAAACGCCTGTTTTGAGACTCTGCAGAGAAAGTGTTTGCAGACTGCTGAATCCACACACGGGTTTAACTCTGGAAGTTGAGTGCACACATTGACAACCGTTCTGTTAGATAGCTGCGTTTTGCATTTAGAAGCAGATATTTCCCTGTGCTTACTGCTGTTTCTTCCATATGCCGGTAATGGGCTGAAAACGCCTGTTTTGGGACTCTGCAGAGAAAGTGTTTGCAGACTGCTGAATCCACACACGGGTTTAACTCTGGAAGTTGAGTGCACACATTGACAACCGTTCTGTTAGATAGCTGCGTTTTGGATTTAGAAGCAGATATTTCCCTGTGCTTACTGCTGTTTCTTCCATATGCCGGTAATGGGCTGAAAAGGCCTGTTTTGGGACTCTGCAGAGAAAGTGTTTGCAGACTGCTGAATCCACACACGGGTTTAACTCTGGAAGTTGAGTGCACACATTGACAACCGTTCTGTTAGATAGCTGCGTTTTGGATTTAGAAGCAGATATTTCCCTGTGCTTACTGCAGTTTCTTCCATATGCCAGAAATGGGCTGAAAACGCCTGTTTTGGGACTCTGCAGAGAAAGTGTTTGCAGACTGCTGAATCCACACACGGGTTTAACTCTGGAAGTTGAGTGCACACATTGACAACCGTTCTGTTAGATAGCTGCGTTTTGGATTTAGAAGCAGATATTTCCCTGTGCTTACTGCTGTTTCTTCCATATGCCGGTAATGGGCTGAAAACGCCTGTTTTGGGACTCTGCAGAGAAAGTGTTTGCAGACTGCTGAATCCACACACGGGTTTAACTCTGGAAGTTGAGTGCACACATTGACAACCGTTCTGTTAGATAGCTGCGTTTTGGATTTAGAAGCAGATATTTCCCAGTGCTTACTGCTGTTTGTTCCATATGCCGGTAATGGGCTGAAAACGCCTGTTTTGGGACTCTGCAGAGAAAGTGTTTGCAGACTGCTGAATCCACACACGGGTTTAACTCTGGAAGTTGAGTGCACACATTGACAACCGTTCTGTTAGATAGCTGCGTTTTGGATTTAGAAGCAGATATTTCCCTGTGCTTACTGCTGTTTCTTCCTTATGCCGGTAATCGGCTGAAAACGCCTGTTTTGGGACTCTGCAGAGAAAGTGTTTGCAGACTGCTGAATCCACACACGGGTTTAACTCTGGAAGTTGAGTGCACACATTGACAACCGTTCTGTTAGATAGCTGCGTTTTGGATTTAGAAGCAGATATTTCCCTGTGCTTACTGCTGTTTCTTCCATATGCCGGTAATGGGCTGAAAACGCCTGTTTTGGGACTCTGCAGAGAAAGTGTTTGCAGACTGCTGAATCCACACACGGGTTTAACTCTGGAAGTTGAGTGCACACATTGACAACCGTTCTGTTAGATTGCTGCGTTTTGGATTTAGAAGCAGATATTTCCCTGTGCTTACTGCTGTTTCTTCCATATGCCGGTAATGGGCTGAAAACGCCTGTTTTGGGACTCTGCAGAGAAAGTGTTTGCAGACTGCTGAATCCACACACGGGTTTAACTCTGGAAGTTGAGTGCACACATTGACAACCGTTCTGTTAGATAGCTGCGTTTTGGATTTAGAAGCAGATATTTCCCTGTGCTTACTGCAGTTTCTTCCATATGCCGGTAATGGGCTGAAAACGCCTGTTTTGGGACTCTGCAGAGAAAGAGTTTGCAGACTGCTGAATCCACACACGGGTTTAACTCTGGAAGTTGAGTGCACACATTGACAACCGTTCTGTTAGATAGCTGCGTTTTGGATTTAGAAGCAGATATTTCCCAGTGCTTACTGCTGTTTCTTCCATATGCCGGTAATGGGCTGAAAACGCCTGTTTTGGGACCCTGCAGAGAAAGTGTTTGCAGACTGCTGAATCCACACACGGGTTTAACTCTGGAAGTTGAGTGCACACATTGACAACCGTTCTGTTAGATAGCTGCGTTTTGGATTTAGAAGCAGATATTTCCCTGTGCTTACTGCTGTTTCTTCCATATGCCGGTAATGGGCTGAAAACGCCTGTTTTGGGACTCTGCAGAGAAAGTGTTTGCAGACTGCTGAATCCACACACCGGTTTAACTCTGGAAGTTGAGTGCACACATTGACAACCGTTCTGTTAGATAGCTGCGTTTTGGATTTAGAAGCAGATATTTCCCAGTGCTTACTGCTGTTTCTTCCATATGCCGGTAATGGGCTGAAAACGCCTGTTTTGGGACTCTGCAGAGAAAGTGTTTGCAGACTGCTGAATCCACACACGGGTTTAACTCTGGAAGTTGAGTGCACACATTGACAACCGTTCTGTTAGATAGCTGCGTTTTGGATTTAGAAGCAGATATTTCCCTGTGCTTACTGCTGTTTCTTCCATATGCCGGTAATGGGCTGAAAACGCCTGTTTTGGGACTCTGCAGAGAAAGTGTTTGCAGACTGCTGAATCCACACACCGGTTTAACTCTGGAAGTTGAGTGCACACTTTGACAACCGTTCTGTTAGATAGCTGCGTTTTGGATTTAGAAGCAGATATTTCCCTGTGCTTACTGCAGTTTCTTCCATATGCCAGAAATGGGCTGAAAACGCCTGTTTTGGGACTCTGCAGAGAAAGTGTTTGCAGACTGCTGAATCCACACACGGGTTTAACTCTGGAAGTTGAGTGCACACATTGACAACCGTTCTGTTAGATAGCTGCGTTTTGGATTTAGAAGCAGATATTTCCCTGTGCTTACTGCTGTTTCTTCCATATGCCGGTAATGGGCTGAAAACGCCTGTTTTGGGACTCTGCAGAGAAAGTGTTTGCAGACTGCTGAATCCACACACGGGTTTAACTCTGGAAGTTGAGTGCACACATTGACAACCGTTCTGTTAGATAGCTGCGTTTTGGATTTAGAAGCAGATATTTCCCAGTGCTTACTGCTGTTTCTTCCATATGCCGGTAATGGGCTGAAAACGCCTGTTTTGGGACTCTGCAGAGAAAGTGTTTGCAGACTGCTGAATCCACACACGGGTTTATCTCTGGAAGTTGAGTGCACACATTGACAACCGTTCTGTTAGATAGCTGCGTTTTGGATTTAGAAGCAGATATTTCCCTGTGCTTACTGCTGTTTCTTCCATATGCCGGTAATGGGCTGAAAACGCCTGCTTTGGGACTCTGCAGAGAAAGTGTTTGCAGACTGCTGAATCCACACACGGGTTTAACTCTGGAAGTTGAGTGCACACATTGACAACCGTTCTGTTAGATAGCTGCGTTTTGGATTTAGAAGCAGATATTTCCCTGTGCTTACTGCTGTTTCTTCCATATGCCGGTAATGGGCTGAAAACGCCTGTTTTGGGACTCTGCAGAGAAAGTGTTTGCAGACTGCTGAATCCACACACGGGTTTAACTCTGGAAGTTGAGTGCACACATTGACAACCGTTCTGTTAGATAGCTGCGTTTTGGATTTAGAAGCAGATATTTCCCTGTGCTTACTGCTGTTTCTTCCATATGCCGGTAATGGGCTGAAAACGCCTGTTTTGGGACTCTGCAGATAAAGTGTTTGCAGACTGCTGAATCCACACACGGGTTTAACTCTGGAAGTTGAGTGCACACATTGACAACCGTTCTGTTAGATAGCTGCGTTTTGGATTTAGAAGCAGATATTTCCCTGTGCTTACTGCTGTTTCTTCCATATGCCGGTAATGGGCTGAAAACGCCTGTTTTGGGACTCTGCAGAGAAAGTGTTTGCAGACTGCTGAATCCACACACGGGTTTAACTCTGGAAGTTGAGTGCACACATTGACAACCGTTCTGTTAGATAGCTGCGTTTTGGATTTAGAAGCAGATATTTCCCTGTGCTTACTGCTGTTTCTTCCATATGCCGGTAATGGGCTGAAAACGCCTGTTTTGGGACTCTGCAGAGAAAGTGTTTGCAGACTGCTGAATCCACACACCGGTTTAACTCTGGAAGTTGAGTGCACACATTGACAACCGTTCTGTTAGATAGCTGCGTTTTGGATTTAGAAGCAGATATTTCCCTGTGCTTACTGCAGTTTCTTCCATATGCCAGAAATGGGCTGAAAACGCCTGTTTTGGGACTCTGCAGAGAAAGTGTTTGCAGACTGCTGAATCCACACACGGGTTTAACTCTGGAAGTTGAGTGCACACATTGACAACCGTTCTGTTAGATAGCTGCGTTTTGGATTTAGAAGCAGATATTTCCCTGTGCTTACTGCTGTTTCTTCCATATGCCGGTAATGGGCTGAAAACGCCTGTTTTGGGACTCTGCAGAGAAAGTGTTTGCAGACTGCTGAATCCACACACGGGTTTAACTCTGGAAGTTGAGTGCACACATTGACAACCGTTCTGTTAGATAGCTGCGTTTTGGATTTAGAAGCAGATATTTCCCAGTGCTTACTGCTGTTTCTTCCATATGCCGGTAATGGGCTGAAAACGCCTGTTTTGGGACTCTGCAGAGAAAGTGTTTGCAGACTGCTGAATCCACACACGGGTTTATCTCTGGAAGTTGAGTGCACACATTGACAACCGTTCTGTTAGATAGCTGCGTTTTGGATTTAGAAGCAGATATTTCCCTGTGCTTACTGCTGTTTCTTCCATATGCCGGTAATGGGCTGAAAACGCCTGCTTTGGGACTCTGCAGAGAAAGTGTTTGCAGACTGCTGAATCCACACACGGGTTTAACTCTGGAAGTTGAGTGCACACATTGACAACCGTTCTGTTAGATAGCTGCGTTTTGGATTTAGAAGCAGATATTTCCCTGTGCTTACTGCTGTTTCTTCCATATGCCGGTAATGGGCTGAAAACGCCTGTTTTGGGACTCTGCAGAGAAAGTGTTTGCAGACTGCTGAATCCACACACGGGTTTAACTCTGGAAGTTGAGTGCACACATTGACAACCGTTCTGTTAGATAGCTGCGTTTTGGATTTAGAAGCAGATATTTCCCTGTGCTTACTGCTGTTTCTTCCATATGCCGGTAATGGGCTGAAAACGCCTGTTTTGGGACTCTGCAGATAAAGTGTTTGCAGACTGCTGAATCCACACACGGGTTTAACTCTGGAAGTTGAGTGCACACATTGACAACCGTTCTGTTAGATAGCTGCGTTTTGGATTTAGAAGCAGATATTTCCCTGTGCTTACTGCTGTTTCTTCCATATGCCGGTAATGGGCTGAAAACGCCTGTTTTGGGACTCTGCAGAGAAAGTGTTTGCAGACTGCTGAATCCACACACGGGTTTAACTCTGGAAGTTGAGTGCACACATTGACAACCGTTCTGTTAGATAGCTGCGTTTTGGATTTAGAAGCAGATATTTCCCTGTGCTTACTGCTGTTTCTTCCATATGCCGGTAATGGGCTGAAAACGCCTGTTTTGGGACTCTGCAGAGAAAGTGTTTGCAGACTGCTGAATCCACACACGGGTTTAACTCTGGAAGTTGAGTGCACAGATTGGCAACCGTTCTGTTAGATAGCTGCGTTTTGGATTTAGAAGCAGATATTTCCCTGTGCTTACTGTTGTTTCTTCCATATGCCGGTAATGGGCTGAAAACGCCTGTTTTGGGACTCTGCAGAGAAAGTGTTTGCAGACTGCTGAATCCACACACGGGTTTAACTCTGGAAGTTGAGTGCACACATTGACAACCGTTCTGTTAGATAGCTGCGTTTTGGATTTAGAAGCAGATATTTCCCTGTGCTTACTGCTGTTTCTTCCATATGCCGGTAATGGGCTGAAAACGCCTGTTTGGGACTCTGCAGAGAAAGTGTTTGCAGACTGCTGAATCCACACACGGGTTTAACTCTGGAAGTTGAGTGCACACATTGACAACCGTTCTGTTAGATAGCTGCGTTTTGGATTTAGAAGCAGATATTTCCCAGTGCTTACTGCTGTTTCTTCCATATGCCGGTAAAGGGCTGAAAACGTCTGTTTTGGGACTCTGCAGAGAAAGTGTTTGCAGACTGCTGAATCCACACACGGGTTTAACTCTGGAAGTTGAGTGCACACATTGACAACCGTTCTGTTAGATAGCTGCGTTTTGGATTTAGAAGCAGATATTTCCCTGTGCTTACTGCTGTTTCTTCCATATGCCGGTAATGGGCTGAAAACGCCTGTTTTGGGACTCTGCAGAGAAAGTGTTTGCAGACTGCTGAATCCACACACGGGTTTAACTCTGGAAGTTGAGTGCACACATTGACAACCGTTCTGTTAGATAGCTGCGTTTTGGATTTAGAAGCAGATATTTCCCTGTGCTTACTGCTGTTTCTTCCATATGCCGGTAATGGGCTGAAAACGCCTGTTTTGGGACTCTGCAGAGAAAGTGTTTGCAGACTGCTGAATCCACACACGGGTTTAACTCTGGAAGTTGAGTGCACACATTGACAACCGTTCTGTTAGATAGCTGCGTTTTGGATTTAGAAGCAGATATTTCCCTGTGCTTACTGCTGTTTCTTCCATATGCCGGTAATGGGCTGAAAACGCCTGTTTTGGGACTCTGCAGAGAAAGTGTTTGCAGACTGCTGAATCCACACACGGGTTTAACTCTGGAAGTTGAGTGCACACATTGACAACCGTTCTGTTAGATAGCTGCGTTTTGGATTTAGAAGCAGATATTTCCCTGTGCTTACTGCTGTTTCTTCCATATGCCGGTAATGGGCTGAAAAGGCCTGTTTTGGGACTCTGCAGAGAAAGTGTTTGCAGACTGCTGAATCCACACACGGGTTTAACTCTGGAAGTTGAGTGCACACATTGACAACCGTTCTGTTAGATAGCTGCGTTTTGGATTTAGAAGCAGATATTTCCCTGTGCTTACTGCAGTTTCTTCCATATGCCAGAAATGGGCTGAAAACGCCTGTTTTGGGACTCTGCAGAGAAAGTGTTTGCAGACTGCTGAATCCACACACGGGTTTAACTCTGGAAGTTGAGTGCACACATTGACAACCGTTCTGTTAGATAGCTGCGTTTTGGATTTAGAAGCAGATATTTCCCTGTGCTTACTGCTGTTTCTTCCATATGCCGGTAATGGGCTGAAAACGCCTGTTTTGGGACTCTGCAGAGAAAGTGTTTGCAGACTGCTGAATCCACACACGGGTTTAACTCTGGAAGTTGAGTGCACACATTGACAACCGTTCTGTTAGATAGCTGCGTTTTGGATTTAGAAGCAGATATTTCCCAGTGCTTACTGCTGTTTGTTCCATATGCCGGTAATGGGCTGAAAACGCCTGTTTTGGGACTCTGCAGAGAAAGTGTTTGCAGACTGCTGAATCCACACACGGGTTTAACTCTGGAAGTTGAGTGCACACATTGACAACCGTTCTGTTAGATAGCTGCGTTTTGGATTTAGAAGCAGATATTTCCCTGTGCTTACTGCTGTTTCTTCCTTATGCCGGTAATCGGCTGAAAACGCCTGTTTTGGGACTCTGCAGAGAAAGTGTTTGCAGACTGCTGAATCCACACACGGGTTTAACTCTGGAAGTTGAGTGCACACATTGACAACCGTTCTGTTAGATAGCTGCGTTTTGGATTTAGAAGCAGATATTTCCCTGTGCTTACTGCTGTTTCTTCCATATGCCGGTAATGGGCTGAAAACGCCTGTTTTGGGACTCTGCAGAGAAAGTGTTTGCAGACTGCTGAATCCACACACCGGTTTAACTCTGGAAGTTGAGTGCACACATTGACAACCGTTCTGTTAGATAGCTGCGTTTTGGATTTAGAAGCAGATATTTCCCAGTGCTTACTGCTGTTTCTTCCATATGCCGGTAATGGGCTGAAAACGCCTGTTTTGGGACTCTGCAGAGAAAGTGTTTGCAGACTGCTGAATCCACACACGGGTTTAACTCTGGAAGTTGAGTGCACACATTGACAACCGTTCTGTTAGATAGCTGCGTTTTGGATTTAGAAGCAGATATTTCCCTGTGCTTACTGCTGTTTCTTCCATATGCCGGTAATGGGCTGAAAACGCCTGTTTTGGGACTCTGCAGAGAAAGTGTTTGCAGACTGCTGAATCCACACACCGGTTTAACTCTGGAAGTTGAGTGCACACATTGACAACCGTTCTGTTAGATAGCTGCGTTTTGGATTTAGAAGCAGATATTTCCCTGTGCTTACTGCAGTTTCTTCCATATGCCAGAAATGGGCTGAAAACGCCTGTTTTGGGACTCTGCAGAGAAAGTGTTTGCAGACTGCTGAATCCACACACGGGTTTAACTCTGGAAGTTGAGTGCACACATTGACAACCGTTCTGTTAGATAGCTGCGTTTTGGATTTAGAAGCAGATATTTCCCTGTGCTTACTGCTGTTTCTTCCATATGCCGGTAATGGGCTGAAAACGCCTGTTTTGGGACTCTGCAGAGAAAGTGTTTGCAGACTGCTGAATCCACACACGGGTTTAACTCTGGAAGTTGAGTGCACACATTGACAACCGTTCTGTTAGATAGCTGCGTTTTGGATTTAGAAGCAGATATTTCCCAGTGCTTACTGCTGTTTCTTCCATATGCCGGTAATGGGCTGAAAACGCCTGTTTTGGGACTCTGCAGAGAAAGTGTTTGCAGACTGCTGAATCCACACACGGGTTTATCTCTGGAAGTTGAGTGCACACATTGACAATCGTTCTGTTAGATAGCTGCGTTTTGGATTTAGAAGCAGATATTTCCCTGTGCTTACTGCTGTTTCTTCCATATGCCGGTAATGGGCTGAAAACGCCTGCTTTGGGACTCTGCAGAGAAAGTGTTTGCAGACTGCTGAATCCACACACGGGTTTAACTCTGGAAGTTGAGTGCACACATTGACAACCGTTCTGTTAGATAGCTGCGTTTTGGATTTAGAAGCAGATATTTCCCTGTGCTTACTGCTGTTTCTTCCATATGCCGGTAATGGGCTGAAAACGCCTGTTTTGGGACTCTGCAGAGAAAGTGTTTGCAGACTGCTGAATCCACACACGGGTTTAACTCTGGAAGTTGAGTGCACACATTGACAACCGTTCTGTTAGATAGCTGCGTTTTGGATTTAGAAGCAGATATTTCCCTGTGCTTACTGCTGTTTCTTCCATATGCCGGTAATGGGCTGAAAACGCCTGTTTTGGGACTCTGCAGATAAAGTGTTTGCAGACTGCTGAATCCACACACGGGTTTAACTCTGGAAGTTGAGTGCACACATTGACAACCGTTCTGTTAGATAGCTGCGTTTTGGATTTAGAAGCAGATATTTCCCTGTGCTTACTGCTGTTTCTTCCATATGCCGGTAATGGGCTGAAAACGCCTGTTTTGGGACTCTGCAGAGAAAGTGTTTGCAGACTGCTGAACCCACACACGGGTTTAACTCTGGAAGTTGAGTGCACACATTGACAACCGTTCTGTTAGATAGCTGCGTTTTGGATTTAGAAGCAGATATTTCCCTGTGCTTACTGCTGTTTCTTCCATATGCCGGTAATGGGCTGAAAACGCCTGTTTTGGGACTCTGCAGAGAAAGTGTTTGCAGACTGCTGAATCCACACACGGGTTTAACTCTGGAAGTTGAGTGCACAGATTGGCAACCATTCTGTTAGATAGCTGCGTTTTGGATTTAGAAGCAGATATTTCCCTGTGCTTACTGTTGTTTCTTCCATATGCCGGTAATGGGCTGAAAACGCCTGTTTTGGGACTCTGCAGAGAAAGTGTTTGCAGACTGCTGAATCCACACACGGGTTTAACTCTGGAAGTTGAGTGCACACATTGACAACCGTTCTGTTAGATTGCTGCGTTTTGGATTTAGAAGCAGATATTTCCCTGTGCTTACTGCTGTTTCTTCCATATGCCGGTAATGGGCTGAAAACGCCTGTTTGGGACTCTGCAGAGAAAGTGTTTGCAGACTGCTGAATCCACACACGGGTTTAACTCTGGAAGTTGAGTGCACACATTGACAACCGTTCTGTTAGATAGCTGCGTTTTGGATTTAGAAGCAGATATTTCCCAGTGCTTACTGCTGTTTCTTCCATATGCCGGTAAAGGGCTGAAAACGCCTGTTTTGGGACTCTGCAGAGAAAGTGTTTGCAGACTGCTGAATCCACACACGGGTTTAACTCTGGAAGTTGAGTGCACACATTGACAACCGTTCTGTTAGATAGCTGCGTTTTGGATTTAGAAGCAGATATTTCCCTGTGCTTACTGCTGTTTCTTCCATATGCCGGTAATGGGCTGAAAACGCCTGTTTTGGGACTCTGCAGAGAAAGTGTTTGCAGACTGCTGAATCCACACACGGGTTTAACTCTGGAAGTTGAGTGCACACATTGACAACCGTTCTGTTAGATAGCTGCGTTTTGGATTTAGAAGCAGATATTTCCCTGTGCTTACTGCTGTTTCTTCCATATGCCGGTAATGGGCTGAAAACGCCTGTTTTGGGACTCTGCAGAGAAAGTGTTTGCAGACTGCTGAATCCACACACGGGTTTAACTCTGGAAGTTGAGTGCACACATTGACAACCGTTCTGTTAGATAGCTGCGTTTTGGATTTAGAAGCAGATATTTCCCTGTGCTTACTGCTGTTTCTTCCATATGCCGGTAATGGGCTGAAAACGCCTGTTTTGGGACTCTGCAGAGAAAGTGTTTGCAGACTGCTGAATCCACACACGGGTTTAACTCTGGAAGTTGAGTGCACACATTGACAACCGTTCTGTTAGATAGCTGCGTTTTGGATTTAGAAGCAGATATTTCCCTGTGCTTACTGCTGTTTCTTCCATATGCCGGTAATGGGCTGAAAAGGCCTGTTTTGGGACTCTGCAGAGAAAGTGTTTGCAGACTGCTGAATCCACACACAGGTTTAACTCTGGAAGTTGAGTGCACACATTGACAACCGTTCTGTTAGATAGCTGCGTTTTGGATTTAGAAGCAGATATTTCCCTGTGCTTACTGCAGTTTCTTCCATATGCCAGAAATGGGCTGAAAACGCCTGTTTTGGGACTCTGCAGAGAAAGTGTTTGCAGACTGCTGAATCCACACACGGGTTTAACTCTGGAAGTTGAGTGCACACATTGACAACCGTTCTGTTAGATAGCTGCGTTTTGGATTTAGAAGCAGATATTTCCCTGTGCTTACTGCTGTTTCTTCCATATGCCGGTAATGGGCTGAAAACGCCTGTTTTGGGACTCTGCAGAGAAAGTGTTTGCAGACTGCTGAATCCACACACGGGTTTAACTCTGGAAGTTGAGTGCACACATTGACAACCGTTCTGTTAGATAGCTGCGTTTTGGATTTAGAAGCAGATATTTCCCAGTGCTTACTGCTGTTTGTTCCATATGCCGGTAATGGGCTGAAAACGCCTGTTTTGGGACTCTGCAGAGAAAGTGTTTGCAGACTGCTGAATCCACACACGGGTTTAACTCTGGAAGTTGAGTGCACACATTGACAACCGTTCTGTTAGATAGCTGCGTTTTGGATTTAGAAGCAGATATTTCCCTGTGCTTACTGCTGTTTCTTCCTTATGCCGGTAATCGGCTGAAAACGCCTGTTTTGGGACTCTGCAGAGAAAGTGTTTGCAGACTCCTGAATCCACACACGGGTTTAACTCTGGAAGTTGAGTGCACACATTGACAACCGTTCTGTTAGATAGCTGCGTTTTGGATTTAGAAGCAGATATTTCCCTGTGCTTACTGCTGTTTCTTCCATATGCCGGTAATGGGCTGAAAACGCCTGTTTTGGGACTCTGCAGAGAAAGTGTTTGCAGACTGCTGAATCCACACACGGGTTTAACTCTGGAAGTTGAGTGCACACATTGACAACCGTTCTGTTAGATTGCTGCGTTTTGGATTTAGAAGCAGATATTTCCCTGTGCTTACTGCTGTTTCTTCCATATGCCGGTAATGGGCTGAAAACGCCTGTTTTGGGACTCTGCAGAGAAAGTGTTTGCAGACTGCTGAATCCACACACGGGTTTAACTCTGGAAGTTGAGTGCACACATTGACAACCGTTCTGTTAGATAGCTGCGTTTTGGATTTAGAAGCAGATATTTCCCTGTGCTTACTGCAGTTTCTTCCATATGCCGGTAATGGGCTGAAAACGCCTGTTTTGGGACTCTGCAGAGAAAGAGTTTGCAGACTGCTGAATCCACACACGGGTTTAACTCTGGAAGTTGAGTGCACACATTGACAACCGTTCTGTTAGATAGCTGCGTTTTGGATTTAGAAGCAGATATTTCCCAGTGCTTACTGCTGTTTCTTCCATATGCCGGTAATGGGCTGAAAACGCCTGTTTTGGGACCCTGCAGAGAAAGTGTTTGCAGACTGCTGAATCCACACACGGGTTTAACTCTGGAAGTTGAGTGCACACATTGACAACCGTTCTGTTAGATAGCTGCGTTTTGGATTTAGAAGCAGATATTTCCCTGTGCTTACTGCTGTTTCTTCCATATGCCGGTAATGGGCTGAAAACGCCTGTTTTGGGACTCTGCAGAGAAAGTGTTTGCAGACTGCTGAATCCACACACGGGTTTAACTCTGGAAGTTGAGTGCACACATTGACAACCGTTCTGTTAGATAGCTGCGTTTTGGATTTAGAAGCAGATATTTCCCTGTGCTTACTGCTGTTTCTTCCATATGCCGGTAATGGGCTGAAAACGCCTGTTTTGGGACTCTGCAGATAAAGTGTTTGCAGACTGCTGAATCCACACACGGGTTTAACTCTGGAAGTTGAGTGCACACATTGACAACCGTTCTGTTAGATAGCTGCGTTTTGGATTTAGAAGCAGATATTTCCCTGTGCTTACTGCTGTTTCTTCCATATGCCGGTAATGGGCTGAAAACGCCTGTTTTGGGACTCTGCAGAGAAAGTGTTTGCAGACTGCTGAATCCACACACGGGTTTAACTCTGGAAGTTGAGTGCACACATTGACAACCGTTCTGTTAGATAGCTGCGTTTTGGATTTAGAAGCAGATATTTCCCTGTGCTTACTGCTGTTTCTTCCATATGCCGGTAATGGGCTGAAAACGCCTGTTTTGGGACTCTGCAGAGAAAGTGTTTGCAGACTGCTGAATCCACACACGGGTTTAACTCTGGAAGTTGAGTGCACACATTGACAACCGTTCTGTTAGATAGCTGCGTTTTGGATTTAGAAGCAGATAATTCCCTGTGCTTACTGCAGTTTCTTCCATATGCCGGTAATGGGCTGAAAACGCCTGTTTTGGGACTCTGCAGAGAAAGTGTTTGCAGACTGCTGAATCCACACACGGGTTTAACTCTGGAAGTTGAGTGCACACATTGACAACCGTTCTGTTAGATAGCTTCGTTTTGGATTTAGAAGCAGATATTTCCCTGTGCTTACTGCTGTTTCTTCCATATGCCGGTAATGGGCTGAAAACGCCTGTTTTGGGACTCTGCAGAGAAAGTGTTTGCAGACTGCTGAATCCACACACGGGTTTAACTCTGGAAGTTGAGTGCACACATTGACAACCGTTCTGTTAGATAGCTGCGTTTTGGATTTAGAAGCAGATATTTCCCTGTGCTTACTGCTGTTTCTTCCATATGCCAGAAATGGGCTGAAAACGCCTGTTTTGGGACTCTGCAGAGAAAGTGTTTGCAGACTGCTGAATCCACACACGGGTTTAACTCTGGAAGTTGAGTGCACACATTGACAACCGTTCTGTTAGATAGCTGCGTTTTGGATTTAGAAGCAGATATTTCCCTGTGCTTACTGCTGTTTCTTCCATATGCCGGTAATGGGCTGAAAACGCCTGTTTTGGGACTCTGCAGAGAAAGTGTTTGCAGACTGCTGAATCCACACACGGGTTTAACTCTGGAAGTTGAGTGCACACATTGACAACCGTTCTGTTAGATAGCTGCGTTTTGGATTTAGAAGCAGATATTTCCCTGTGCTTACTGCTGTTTCTTCCATATGCCGGTAATGGGCTGAAAACGCCTGTTTTGGGACTCTGCAGATAAAGTGTTTGCAGACTGCTGAATCCACACACGGGTTTAACACTGGAAGTTGAGTGCACACATTGACAACCGTTCTGTTAGATAGCTGCGTTTTGGATTTAGAAGCAGATATTTCCCTGTGCTTACTGCTGTTTCTTCCATATGCCGGTAATGGGCTGAAAACGCCTGTTTTGGGACTCTGCAGAGAAAGTGTTTGCAGACTGCTGAATCCACACACGGGTTTAACTCTGGAAGTTGAGTGCACACATTGACAACCGTTCTGTTAGATAGCTGCGTTTTGGATTTAGAAGCAGATATTTCCCTGTGCTTACTGCTGTTTCTTCCATATGCCGGTAATGGGCTGAAAACGCCTGTTTTGGGACTCTGCAGAGAAAGTGTTTGCAGACTGCTGAATCCACACACGGGTTTAACTCTGGAAGTTGAGTGCACACATTGACAACCGTTCTGTTAGATAGCTGCGTTTTGGATTTAGAAGCAGATATTTCCCTGTGCTTACTGCAGTTTCTTCCATATGCCGGTAATGGGCTGAAAACGCCTGTTTTGGGACTCTGCAGAGAAAGTGTTTGCAGACTGCTGAATCCACACACGGGTTTAACTCTGGAAGTTGAGTGCACACATTGACAACCGTTCTGTTAGATAGCTTCGTTTTGGATTTAGAAGCAGATATTTCCCTGTGCTTACTGCTGTTTCTTCCATATGCCGGTAATGGGCTGAAAACGCCTGTTTTGGGACTCTGCAGAGAAAGTGTTTGCAGACTGCTGAATCCACACACGGGTTTAACTCTGGAAGTTGAGTGCACACATTGACAACCGTTCTGTTAGATAGCTGCGTTTTGGATTTAGAAGCAGATATTTCCCTGTGCTTACTGCTGTTTCTTCCATATGCCAGAAATGGGCTGAAAACGCCTGTTTTGGGACTCTGCAGAGAAAGTGTTTGCAGACTGCTGAATCCACACACGGGTTTAACTCTGGAAGTTGAGTGCACACATTGACAACCGTTCTGTTAGATAGCTGCGTTTTGGATTTAGAAGCAGATATTTCCCTGTGCTTACTGCTGTTTCTTCCATATGCCGGTAATGGGCTGAAAACGCCTGTTTTGGGACTCTGCAGAGAAAGTGTTTGCAGACTGCTGAATCCACACACGGGTTTAACTCTGGAAGTTGAGTGCACACATTGACAACCGTTCTGTTAGATAGCTGCGTTTTGGATTTAGAAGCAGATATTTCCCAGTGCTTACTGCTGTTTGTTCCATATGCCGGTAATGGGCTGAAAACGCCTGTTTTGGGACTCTGCAGAGAAAGTGTTTGCAGACTGCTGAATCCACACACGGGTTTAACTCTGGAAGTTGAGTGCACACATTGACAACCGTTCTGTTAGATAGCTGCGTTTTGGATTTAGAAGCAGATATTTTCCAGTGCTTACTGCTGTTTCTTCCATATGCCGGTAATGGGCTGAAAACGCCTGTTTTGGGACTCTGCAGAGAAAGTGTTTGCAGACTGCTGAATCCACACACGGGTTTAACTCTGGAAGTTGAGTGCACACATTGACAACCGTTCTGTTAGATAGCTGCGTTTTGGATTTAGAAGCAGATATTTCCCTGTGCTTACTGCTGTTTCTTCCATATGCCGGTAATGGGCTGAAAACGCCTGTTTTGGGACTCTGCAGAGAAAGTGTTTGCAGACTGCTGAATCCACACACCGGTTTAACTCTGGAAGTTGAGTGCACACATTGACAACCGTTCTGTTAGATAGCTGCGTTTTGGATTTAGAAGCAGATATTTCCCTGTGCTTACTGCAGTTTCTTCCATATGCCAGAAATGGGCTGAAAACGCCTGTTTTGGGACTCTGCAGAGAAAGTGTTTGCAGACTGCTGAATCCACACACGGGTTTAACTCTGGAAGTTGAGTGCACACATTGACAACCGTTCTGTTAGATAGCTGCGTTTTGGATTTAGAAGCAGATATTTCCCTGTGCTTACTGCTGTTTCTTCCATATGCCGGTAATGGGCTGAAAACGCCTGTTTTGGGACTCTGCAGAGAAAGTGTTTGCAGACTGCTGAATCCACACACGGGTTTAACTCTGGAAGTTGAGTGCACACATTGACAACCGTTCTGTTAGATAGCTGCGTTTTGGATTTAGAAGCAGATATTTCCCAGTGCTTACTGCTGTTTCTTCCATATGCCGGTAATGGGCTGAAAACGCCTGTTTTGGGACTCTGCAGAGAAAGTGTTTGCAGACTGCTGAATCCACACACGGGTTTAACTCTGGAAGTTGAGTGCACACATTGACAACCGTTCTGTTAGATAGCTGCGTTTTGGATTTAGAAGCAGATATTTCCCTGTGCTTACTGCTGTTTCTTCCATATGCCGGTAATGGGCTGAAAACGCCTGTTTTGGGACTCTGCAGAGAAAGTGTTTGCAGACTGCTGAATCCACACACCGGTTTAACTCTGGAAGTTGAGTGCACACATTGACAACCGTTCTGTTAGATAGCTGCGTTTTGGATTTAGAAGCAGATATTTCCCTGTGCTTACTGCTGTTTCTTCCATATGCCAGAAATGGGCTGAAAACGCCTGTTTTGGGACTCTGCAGAGAAAGTGTTTGCAGACTGCTGAATCCACACACGGGTTTAACTCTGGAAGTTGAGTGCACACATTGACAACCGTTCTGTTAGATAGCTGCGTTTTGGATTTAGAAGCAGATATTTCCCTGTGCTTACTGCTGTTTCTTCCATATGCCGGTAATGGGCTGAAAACGCCTGTTTTGGGACTCTGTAGAGAAAGTGTTTGCAGACTGCTGAATCCACACACGGGTTTAACTCTGGAAGTTGAGTGCACACATTGACAACCGTTCTGTTAGATAGCTGCGTTTTGGATTTAGAAGCAGATATTTCCCAGTGCTTACTGCTGTTTCTTCCATATGCCGGAAATGGGCTGAAAACGCCTGTTTTGGGACTCTGCAGAGAAAGTGTTTGCAGACTGCTGAATCCACACACGGGTTTAACTCTGGAAGTTGAGTGCACACATTGACAACCGTTCTGTTAGATAGCTGCGTTTTGGATTTAGAAGCAGATATTTCCCTGTGCTTACTGCTGTTTCTTCCATATGCCGGTAATGGGCTGAAAACGCCTGTTTTGGGACTCTGCAGAGAAAGTGTTTGCAGACTGCTGAATCCACACACGGGTTTAACTCTGGAAGTTGAGTGCACACATTGACAACCGTTCTGTTAGATAGCTGCGTTTTGGATTTAGAAGCAGATATTTCCCTGTGCTTACTGCTGTTTCTTCCATATGCCGGTAATGGGCTGAAAACGCCTGTTTTGGGACTCTGCAGAGAAAGTGTTTGCAGACTGCTGAATCCACACACGGGTTTAACTCTGGAAGTTGAGTGCACACATTGACAACCGTTCTGTTAGATAGCTGCGTTTTGGATTTAGAAGCAGATATTTCCCTGTGCTTACTGCTGTTTCTTCCATATGCCGGTAATGGGCTGAAAACGCCTGTTTTGGGACTCTACAGAGAAAGTGTTTGCAGACTGCTGAATCCACACACGGGTTTAACTCTGGAAGTTGAGTGCACACATTGACAACCGTTCTGTTAGATAGCTGCGTTTTGGATTTAGAAGCAGATATTTCCCTGTGCTTACTGCCGTTTCTTCCATATGCCGGTAATGGGCTGAAAACGCCTGTTTTGGGACTCTGCAGAGAAAGTGTTTGCAGACTGCTGAATCCACACACGGGTTTAACTCTGGAAGTTGAGTGCACACATTGACAACCGTTCTGTTAGATAGCTGCGTTTTGGATTTAGAAGCAGATATTTCCCTGTGCTTACTGCAGTTTCTTCCATATGCCGGTAATGGGCTGAAAACGCCTGTTTTGGGACTCTGCAGAGAAAGTGTTTGCAGACTGCTGAATCCACACACTGGTTTAACTCTGGAAGTTGAGTGCACACATTGACAACCGTTCTGTTAGATAGCTGCGTTTTGGATTTAGAAGCAGATATTTCCCTGTGCTTACTGCTGTTTCTTCCATATGCCGGTAATGGGCTGAAAACGCCTGTTTTGGGACTCTGCAGAGAAAGTGTTTGCAGACTGCTGAATTCACACACGGGTTTAACTCTGGAAGTTGAGTGCACACATTGACAACCGTTCTGTTAGATAGCTGCGTTTTGGATTTAGAAGCAGATATTTCCCTGTGCTTACTGCTGTTTCTTCCATATGCCGGTAATGGGCTGAAAACGCCTGTTTTGGGACTCTGCAGAGAAAGTGTTTGCAGACTGCTGAATCCACACACGGGTTTAACTCTGGAAGTTGAGTGCACACATTGACAACCGTTCTGTTAGATAGCTGCGTTTTGGATTTAGAAGCAGATATTTCCCTGTGCTTACTGCTGTTTCTTCCATATGCCGGTAATGGGCTGAAAACGCCTGTTTTGGGACTCTGCAGAGAAAGTGTTTGCAGACTGCTGAATCCACACACGGGTTTAACTCTGGAAGTTGAGTGCACACATTGACAACCGTTCTGTTAGATAGCTGCGTTTTGGATTTAGAAGCAGATATTTCCCAGTGCTTACTGCTGTTTGTTCCATATGCCGGTAATGGGCTGAAAACGCCTGTTTTGGGACTCTGCAGAGAAAGTGTTTGCAGACTGCTGAATCCACACACGGGTTTAACTCTGGAAGTTGAGTGCACACATTGACAACCGTTCTGTTAGATAGCTGCGTTTTGGATTTAGAAGCAGATATTTCCCTGTGCTTACTGCTGTTTCTTCCTTATGCCGGTAATCGGCTGAAAACGCCTGTTTTGGGACTCTGCAGAGAAAGTGTTTGCAGACTGCTGAATCCACACACGGGTTTAACTCTGGAAGTTGAGTGCACACATTGACAACCGTTCTGTTAGATAGCTGCGTTTTGGATTTAGAAGCAGATATTTCCCTGTGCTTACTGCTGTTTCTTCCATATGCCGGTAATGGGCTGAAAACGCCTGTTTTGGGACTCTGCAGAGAAAGTGTTTGCAGACTGCTGAATCCACACACGGGTTTAACTCTGGAAGTTGAGTGCACACATTGACAACCGTTCTGTTAGATTGCTGCGTTTTGGATTTAGAAGCAGATATTTCCCTGTGCTTACTGCTGTTTCTTCCATATGCCGGTAATGGGCTGAAAACGCCTGTTTTGGGACTCTGCAGAGAAAGTGTTTGCAGACTGCTGAATCCACACACGGGTTTAACTCTGGAAGTTGAGTGCACACATTGACAACCGTTCTGTTAGATAGCTGCGTTTTGGATTTAGAAGCAGATATTTCCCTGTGCTTACTGCTGTTTCTTCCATATGCCGGTAATGGGCTGAAAACGCCTGTTTTGGGACTCTGCAGAGAAAGTGTTTGCAGACTGCTGAATCCACACACGGGTTTAACTCTGGAAGTTGAGTGCACACATTGACAACCGTTCTGTTAGATAGCTGCGTTTTGGATTTAGAAGCAGATATTTCCCAGTGCTTACTGCTGTTTCTTCCATATGCCGGTAATGGGCTGAAAACGCCTGTTTTGGGACTCTGCAGAGAAAGTGTTTGCAGACTGCTGAATCCACACACGGGTTTATCTCTGGAAGTTGAGTGCACACATTGACAACCGTTCTGTTAGATAGCTGCGTTTTGGATTTAGAAGCAGATATTTCCCTGTGCTTACTGCAGTTTCTTCCATATGCCGGTAATGGGCTGAAAACGCCTGTTTTGGGACTCTGCAGAGAAAGTGTTTGCAGACTGCTGAATCCACACACGGGTTTAACTCTGGAAGCTGAGTGCACACATTGACAACCGTTCTGTTAGATAGCTGCGTTTTGGATTTAGAAGCAGATATTTCCCTGTGCTTACTGCTGTTTCTTCCATATGCCGGTAATGGGCTGAAAACGCCTGTTTTGGGACTCTGCAGAGAAAGTGTTTGCAGACTGCTGAATCCACACACGGGTTTAACTCTGGAAGTTGAGTGCACACATTGACAACCGTTCTGTTAGATAGCTGCGTTTTGGATTTAGAAGCAGATATTTCCCTGTGCTTACTGCAGTTTCTTCCATATGCCGGTAATGGGCTGAAAACGCCTGTTTTGGGACTCTGCAGAGAAAGTGTTTGCAGACTGCTGAATCCACACACGGGTTTAACTCTGGAAGTTGAGTGCACACATTGGCAACCGTTCTGTTAGATAGCTGCGTTTTGGATTTAGAAGCAGATATTTCCCTGTGCTTACTGTTGTTTCTTCCATATGCCGGTAATGGGCTGAAAACGCCTGTTTTGGGACTCTGCAGAGAAAGTGTTTGCAGACTGCTGAATCCACACACGGGTTTAACTCTGGAAGTTGAGTGCACACATTGGCAACCGTTCTGTTAGATAGCTGCGTTTTGGATTTAGAAGCAGATATTTCCCTGTGCTTACTGTTGTTTCTTCCATATGCCGGTAATGGGCTGAAAACGCCTGTTTTGGGACTCTGCAGAGAAAGTGTTTGCAGACTGCTGAATCCACACACGGGTTTAACTCTGGAAGTTGAGTGCACACATTGACAACCGTTCTGTTAGATAGCTGCGTTTTGGATTTAGAAGCAGATATTTCCCTGTGCTTACTGCTGTTTCTTCCATATGCCGGTAATGGGCTGAAAACGCCTGTTTGGGACTCTGCAGAGAAAGTGTTTGCAGACTGCTGAATCCACACACGGGTTTAACTCTGGAAGTTGAGTGCACACATTGACAACCGTTCTGTTAGATAGCTGCGTTTTGGATTTAGAAGCAGATATTTCCCTGTGCTTACTGCTGTTTCTTCCTTATGCCGGTAATCGGCTGAAAACGCCTGTTTTGGGACTCTGCAGAGAAAGTGTTTGCAGACTGCTGAATCCACACACTGGTTTAACTCTGGAAGTTGAGTGCACACATTGACAACCGTTCTGTTAGATAGCTGCGTTTTGGATTTAGAAGCAGATATTTCCCTGTGCTTACTGCTGTTTCTTCCATATGCCGGTAATGGGCTGAAAACGCCTGTTTTGGGACTCTGCAGAGAAAGTGTTTGCAGACTGCTGAATCCACACACGGGTTTAACTCTGGAAGTTGAGTGCACACATTGACAACCGTTCTGTTAGATTGCTGCGTTTTGGATTTAGAAGCAGATATTTCCCTGTGCTTACTGCTGTTTCTTCCATATGCCGGTAATGGGCTGAAAACGCCTGTTTTGGGACTCTGCAGAGAAAGTGTTTGCAGACTGCTGAATCCACACACGGGTTTAACTCTGGAAGTTGAGTGCACACATTGACAACCGTTCTGTTAGATAGCTGCGTTTTGGATTTAGAAGCAGATATTTCCCTGTGCTTACTGCAGTTTCTTCCATATGCTGGTAATGGGCTGAAAACGCCTGTTTTGGGACTCTGCAGAGAAAGTGTTTGCAGACTGCTGAATCCACACACGGGTTTAACTCTGGAAGTTGAGTGCACACATTGACAACCGTTCTGTTAGATAGCTGCGTTTTGGATTTAGAAGCAGATATTTCCCAGTGCTTACTGCTGTTTCTTCCATATGCCGGTAATGGGCTGAAAACGCCTGTTTTGGGACCCTGCAGAGAAAGTGTTTGCAGACTGCTGAATCCACACACGGGTTTAACTCTGGAAGTTGAGTGCACACATTGACAACCGTTCTGTTAGATAGCTGCGTTTTGGATTTAGAAGCAGATATTTCCCTGTGCTTACTGCTGTTTCTTCCATATGCCGGTAATGGGCTGAAAACGCCTGTTTTGGGACTCTGCAGAGAAAGTGTTTGCAGACTGCTGAATCCACACACCGGTTTAACTCTGGAAGTTGAGTGCACACATTGACAACCGTTCTGTTAGATAGCTGCGTTTTGGATTTAGAAGCAGATATTTCCCAGTGCTTACTGCTGTTTCTTCCATATGCCGGTAATGGGCTGAAAACGCCTGTTTTGGGACTCTGCAGAGAAAGTGTTTGCAGACTGCTGAATCCACACACGGGTTTAACTCTGGAAGTTGAGTGCACACATTGACAACCGTTCTGTTAGATAGCTGCGTTTTGGATTTAGAAGCAGATATTTCCCTGTGCTTACTGCTGTTTCTTCCATATGCCGGTAATGGGCTGAAAACGCCTGTTTTGGGACTCTGCAGAGAAAGTGTTTGCAGACTGCTGAATCCACACACCGGTTTAACTCTGGAAGTTGAGTGCACACATTGACAACCGTTCTGTTAGATAGCTGCGTTTTGGATTTAGAAGCAGATATTTCCCTGTGCTTACTGCAGTTTCTTCCATATGCCAGAAATGGGCTGAAAACGCCTGTTTTGGGACTCTGCAGAGAAAGTGTTTGCAGACTGCTGAATCCACACACGGGTTTAACTCTGGAAGTTGAGTGCACACATTGACAACCGTTCTGTTAGATAGCTGCGTTTTGGATTTAGAAGCAGATATTTCCCTGTGCTTACTGCTGTTTCTTCCATATGCCGGTAATGGGCTGAAAACGCCTGTTTTGGGACTCTGCAGAGAAAGTGTTTGCAGACTGCTGAATCCACACACGGGTTTAACTCTGGAAGTTGAGTGCACACATTGACAACCGTTCTGTTAGATTGCTGCGTTTTGGATTTAGAAGCAGATATTTCCCTGTGCTTACTGCTGTTTCTTCCATATGCCGGTAATGGGCTGAAAACGCCTGTTTTGGGACTCTGCAGAGAAAGTGTTTGCAGACTGCTGAATCCACACACGGGTTTAACTCTGGAAGTTGAGTGCACACATTGACAACCGTTCTGTTAGATAGCTGCGTTTTGGATTTAGAAGCAGATATTTCCCTGTGCTTACTGCTGTTTCTTCCATATGCCGGTAATGGGCTGAAAACGCCTGTTTTGGGACTCTGCAGAGAAAGTGTTTGCAGACTGCTGAATCCACACACCGGTTTAACTGTGGAAGTTGAGTGCACACATTGACAACCGTTCTGTTAGATAGCTGCGTTTTGGATTTAGAAACAGATATTTCCCAGTGCTTACTGCTGTTTCTTCCATATGCCGGTAATGGGCTGAAAACGCCTGTTTTGGGACTCTGCAGAGAAAGTGTTTGCAGACTGCTGAATCCACACACGGGTTTAACTCTGGAAGTTGAGTGCACACATTGACAACCGTTCTGTTAGATAGCTGCGTTTTGGATTTAGAAGCAGATATTTCCCTGTGCTTACTGCTGTTTCTTCCATATGCCAGTAATGGGCTGAAAACGCCTGTTTTGGGACTCTGCAGAGAAAGTGTTTGCAGACTGCTGAATCCACACACGGGTTTAACTCTGGAAGTTGAGTGCACACATTGACAACCGTTCTGTTAGATAGCTGCGTTTTGGATTTAGAAGCAGATATTTCCCTGTGCTTACTGCTGTTTCTTCCATATGCCGGTAATGGGCTGAAAACGCCTGTTTTGGGACTCTGCAGAGAAAGTGTTTGCAGACTGCTGAATCCACACACGGGTTTAACTCTGGAAGTTGAGTGCACACATTGACAACCGTTCTGTTAGATAGCTGCGTTTTGGATTTAGAAGCAGATATTTCCCTGTGCTTACTGCTGTTTCTTCCATATGCCGGTAATGGGCTGAAAACGCCTGTTTTGGGACTCTACAGAGAAAGTGTTTGCAGACTGCTGAATCCACACACGGGTTTAACTCTGGAAGTTGAGTGCACACATTGACAACCGTTCTGTTAGATAGCTGCGTTTTGGATTTAGAAGCAGATATTTCCCTGTGCTTACTGCCGTTTCTTCCATATGCCGGTAATGGGCTGAAAACGCCTGTTTTGGGACTCTGCAGAGAAAGTGTTTGCAGACTGCTGAATCCACACACGGGTTTAACTCTGGAAGTTGAGTGCACACATTGACAACCGTTCTGTTAGATAGCTGCGTTTTGGATTTAGAAGCAGATATTTCCCTGTGCTTACTGCAGTTTCTTCCATATGCCGGTAATGGGCTGAAAACGCCTGTTTTGGGACTCTGCAGAGAAAGTGTTTGCAGACTGCTGAATCCACACACTGGTTTAACTCTGGAAGTTGAGTGCACACATTGACAACCGTTCTGTTAGATAGCTGCGTTTTGGATTTAGAAGCAGATATTTCCCTGTGCTTACTGCTGTTTCTTCCATATGCCGGTAATGGGCTGAAAACGCCTGTTTTGGGACTCTGCAGAGAAAGTGTTTGCAGACTGCTGAATTCACACACGGGTTTAACTCTGGAAGTTGAGTGCACACATTGACAACCGTTCTGTTAGATAGCTGCGTTTTGGATTTAGAAGCAGATATTTCCCTGTGCTTACTGCTGTTTCTTCCATATGCCGGTAATGGGCTGAAAACGCCTGTTTTGGGACTCTGCAGAGAAAGTGTTTGCAGACTGCTGAATCCACACACGGGTTTAACTCTGGAAGTTGAGTGCACACATTGACAACCGTTCTGTTAGATAGCTGCGTTTTGGATTTAGAAGCAGATATTTCCCTGTGCTTACTGCTGTTTCTTCCATATGCCGGTAATGGGCTGAAAACGCCTGTTTTGGGACTCTGCAGAGAAAGTGTTTGCAGACTGCTGAATCCACACACGGGTTTAACTCTGGAAGTTGAGTGCACACATTGACAACCGTTCTGTTAGATAGCTGCGTTTTGGATTTAGAAGCAGATATTTCCCAGTGCTTACTGCTGTTTGTTCCATATGCCGGTAATGGGCTGAAAACGCCTGTTTTGGGACTCTGCAGAGAAAGTGTTTGCAGACTGCTGAATCCACACACGGGTTTAACTCTGGAAGTTGAGTGCACACATTGACAACCGTTCTGTTAGATAGCTGCGTTTTGGATTTAGAAGCAGATATTTCCCTGTGCTTACTGCTGTTTCTTCCTTATGCCGGTAATCGGCTGAAAACGCCTGTTTTGGGACTCTGCAGAGAAAGTGTTTGCAGACTGCTGAATCCACACACGGGTTTAACTCTGGAAGTTGAGTGCACACATTGACAACCGTTCTGTTAGATAGCTGCGTTTTGGATTTAGAAGCAGATATTTCCCTGTGCTTACTGCTGTTTCTTCCATATGCCGGTAATGGGCTGAAAACGCCTGTTTTGGGACTCTGCAGAGAAAGTGTTTGCAGACTGCTGAATCCACACACGGGTTTAACTCTGGAAGTTGAGTGCACACATTGACAACCGTTCTGTTAGATTGCTGCGTTTTGGATTTAGAAGCAGATATTTCCCTGTGCTTACTGCTGTTTCTTCCATATGCCGGTAATGGGCTGAAAACGCCTGTTTTGGGACTCTGCAGAGAAAGTGTTTGCAGACTGCTGAATCCACACACGGGTTTAACTCTGGAAGTTGAGTGCACACATTGACAACCGTTCTGTTAGATAGCTGCGTTTTGGATTTAGAAGCAGATATTTCCCTGTGCTTACTGCTGTTTCTTCCATATGCCGGTAATGGGCTGAAAACGCCTGTTTTGGGACTCTGCAGAGAAAGTGTTTGCAGACTGCTGAATCCACACACGGGTTTAACTCTGGAAGTTGAGTGCACACATTGACAACCGTTCTGTTAGATAGCTGCGTTTTGGATTTAGAAGCAGATATTTCCCAGTGCTTACTGCTGTTTCTTCCATATGCCGGTAATGGGCTGAAAACGCCTGTTTTGGGACTCTGCAGAGAAAGTGTTTGCAGACTGCTGAATCCACACACGGGTTTATCTCTGGAAGTTGAGTGCACACATTGACAACCGTTCTGTTAGATAGCTGCGTTTTGGATTTAGAAGCAGATATTTCCCTGTGCTTACTGCAGTTTCTTCCATATGCCGGTAATGGGCTGAAAACGCCTGTTTTGGGACTCTGCAGAGAAAGTGTTTGCAGACTGCTGAATCCACACACGGGTTTAACTCTGGAAGCTGAGTGCACACATTGACAACCGTTCTGTTAGATAGCTGCGTTTTGGATTTAGAAGCAGATATTTCCCTGTGCTTACTGCTGTTTCTTCCATATGCCGGTAATGGGCTGAAAACGCCTGTTTTGGGACTCTGCAGAGAAAGTGTTTGCAGACTGCTGAATCCACACACGGGTTTAACTCTGGAAGTTGAGTGCACACATTGACAACCGTTCTGTTAGATAGCTGCGTTTTGGATTTAGAAGCAGATATTTCCCTGTGCTTACTGCAGTTTCTTCCATATGCCGGTAATGGGCTGAAAACGCCTGTTTTGGGACTCTGCAGAGAAAGTGTTTGCAGACTGCTGAATCCACACACGGGTTTAACTCTGGAAGTTGAGTGCACACATTGGCAACCGTTCTGTTAGATAGCTGCGTTTTGGATTTAGAAGCAGATATTTCCCTGTGCTTACTGTTGTTTCTTCCATATGCCGGTAATGGGCTGAAAACGCCTGTTTTGGGACTCTGCAGAGAAAGTGTTTGCAGACTGCTGAATCCACACACGGGTTTAACTCTGGAAGTTGAGTGCACACATTGGCAACCGTTCTGTTAGATAGCTGCGTTTTGGATTTAGAAGCAGATATTTCCCTGTGCTTACTGTTGTTTCTTCCATATGCCGGTAATGGGCTGAAAACGCCTGTTTTGGGACTCTGCAGAGAAAGTGTTTGCAGACTGCTGAATCCACACACGGGTTTAACTCTGGAAGTTGAGTGCACACATTGACAACCGTTCTGTTAGATAGCTGCGTTTTGGATTTAGAAGCAGATATTTCCCTGTGCTTACTGCTGTTTCTTCCATATGCCGGTAATGGGCTGAAAACGCCTGTTTGGGACTCTGCAGAGAAAGTGTTTGCAGACTGCTGAATCCACACACGGGTTTAACTCTGGAAGTTGAGTGCACACATTGACAACCGTTCTGTTAGATAGCTGCGTTTTGGATTTAGAAGCAGATATTTCCCTGTGCTTACTGCTGTTTCTTCCTTATGCCGGTAATCGGCTGAAAACGCCTGTTTTGGGACTCTGCAGAGAAAGTGTTTGCAGACTGCTGAATCCACACACGGGTTTAACTCTGGAAGTTGAGTGCACACATTGACAACCGTTCTGTTAGATAGCTGCGTTTTGGATTTAGAAGCAGATATTTCCCTGTGCTTACTGCTGTTTCTTCCTTATGCCGGTAATCGGCTGAAAACGCCTGTTTTGGGACTCTGCAGAGAAAGTGTTTGCAGACTGCTGAATCCACACACGGGTTTAACTCTGGAAGTTGAGTGCACACATTGACAACCGTTCTGTTAGATAGCTGCGTTTTGGATTTAGAAGCAGATATTTCCCTGTGCTTACTGCTGTTTCTTCCATATGCCGGTAATGGGCTGAAAACGCCTGTTTTGGGACTCTGCAGAGAAAGTGTTTGCAGACTGCTGAATCCACACACGGGTTTAACTCTGGAAGTTGAGTGCACACATTGACAACCGTTCTGTTAGATTGCTGCGTTTTGGATTTAGAAGCAGATATTTCCCTGTGCTTACTGCTGTTTCTTCCATATGCCGGTAATGGGCTGAAAACGCCTGTTTTGGGACTCTGCAGAGAAAGTGTTTGCAGACTGCTGAATCCACACACGGGTTTAACTCTGGAAGTTGAGTGCACACATTGACAACCGTTCTGTTAGATAGCTGCGTTTTGGATTTAGAAGCAGATATTTCCCTGTGCTTACTGCTGTTTCTTCCATATGCCGGTAATGGGCTGAAAACGCCTGTTTTGGGACTCTGCAGAGAAAGTGTTTGCAGACTGCTGAATCCACACACGGGTTTAACTCTGGAAGTTGAGTGCACACATTGACAACCGTTCTGTTAGATAGCTGCGTTTTGGATTTAGAAGCAGATATTTCCCAGTGCTTACTGCTGTTTCTTCCATATGCCGGTAATGGGCTGAAAACGCCTGTTTTGGGACTCTGCAGAGAAAGTGTTTGCAGACTGCTGAATCCACACACGGGTTTATCTCTGGAAGTTGAGTGCACACATTGACAACCGTTCTGTTAGATAGCTGCGTTTTGGATTTAGAAGCAGATATTTCCCTGTGCTTACTGCAGTTTCTTCCATATGCCGGTAATGGGCTGAAAACGCCTGTTTTGGGACTCTGCAGAGAAAGTGTTTGCAGACTGCTGAATCCACACACGGGTTTAACTCTGGAAGCTGAGTGCACACATTGACAACCGTTCTGTTAGATAGCTGCGTTTTGGATTTAGAAGCAGATATTTCCCTGTGCTTACTGCTGTTTCTTCCATATGCCGGTAATGGGCTGAAAACGCCTGTTTTGGGACTCTGCAGAGAAAGTGTTTGCAGACTGCTGAATCCACACACGGGTTTAACTCTGGAAGTTGAGTGCACACATTGACAACCGTTCTGTTAGATAGCTGCGTTTTGGATTTAGAAGCAGATATTTCCCTGTGCTTACTGCAGTTTCTTCCATATGCCGGTAATGGGCTGAAAACGCCTGTTTTGGGACTCTGCAGAGAAAGTGTTTGCAGACTGCTGAATCCACACACGGGTTTAACTCTGGAAGTTGAGTGCACACATTGGCAACCGTTCTGTTAGATAGCTGCGTTTTGGATTTAGAAGCAGATATTTCCCTGTGCTTACTGTTGTTTCTTCCATATGCCGGTAATGGGCTGAAAACGCCTGTTTTGGGACTCTGCAGAGAAAGTGTTTGCAGACTGCTGAATCCACACACGGGTTTAACTCTGGAAGTTGAGTGCACACATTGGCAACCGTTCTGTTAGATAGCTGCGTTTTGGATTTAGAAGCAGATATTTCCCTGTGCTTACTGTTGTTTCTTCCATATGCCGGTAATGGGCTGAAAACGCCTGTTTTGGGACTCTGCAGAGAAAGTGTTTGCAGACTGCTGAATCCACACACGGGTTTAACTCTGGAAGTTGAGTGCACACATTGACAACCGTTCTGTTAGATAGCTGCGTTTTGGATTTAGAAGCAGATATTTCCCTGTGCTTACTGCTGTTTCTTCCATATGCCGGTAATGGGCTGAAAACGCCTGTTTGGGACTCTGCAGAGAAAGTGTTTGCAGACTGCTGAATCCACACACGGGTTTAACTCTGGAAGTTGAGTGCACACATTGACAACCGTTCTGTTAGATAGCTGCGTTTTGGATTTAGAAGCAGATATTTCCCTGTGCTTACTGCTGTTTCTTCCTTATGCCGGTAATCGGCTGAAAACGCCTGTTTTGGGACTCTGCAGAGAAAGTGTTTGCAGACTGCTGAATCCACACACTGGTTTAACTCTGGAAGTTGAGTGCACACATTGACAACCGTTCTGTTAGATAGCTGCGTTTTGGATTTAGAAGCAGATATTTCCCTGTGCTTACTGCTGTTTCTTCCATATGCCGGTAATGGGCTGAAAACGCCTGTTTTGGGACTCTGCAGAGAAAGTGTTTGCAGACTGCTGAATCCACACACGGGTTTAACTCTGGAAGTTGAGTGCACACATTGACAACCGTTCTGTTAGATTGCTGCGTTTTGGATTTAGAAGCAGATATTTCCCTGTGCTTACTGCTGTTTCTTCCATATGCCGGTAATGGGCTGAAAACGCCTGTTTTGGGACTCTGCAGAGAAAGTGTTTGCAGACTGCTGAATCCACACACGGGTTTAACTCTGGAAGTTGAGTGCACACATTGACAACCGTTCTGTTAGATAGCTGCGTTTTGGATTTAGAAGCAGATATTTCCCTGTGCTTACTGCAGTTTCTTCCATATGCTGGTAATGGGCTGAAAACGCCTGTTTTGGGACTCTGCAGAGAAAGTGTTTGCAGACTGCTGAATCCACACACGGGTTTAACTCTGGAAGTTGAGTGCACACATTGACAACCGTTCTGTTAGATAGCTGCGTTTTGGATTTAGAAGCAGATATTTCCCAGTGCTTACTGCTGTTTCTTCCATATGCCGGTAATGGGCTGAAAACGCCTGTTTTGGGACCCTGCAGAGAAAGTGTTTGCAGACTGCTGAATCCACACACGGGTTTAACTCTGGAAGTTGAGTGCACACATTGACAACCGTTCTGTTAGATAGCTGCGTTTTGGATTTAGAAGCAGATATTTCCCTGTGCTTACTGCTGTTTCTTCCATATGCCGGTAATGGGCTGAAAACGCCTGTTTTGGGACTCTGCAGAGAAAGTGTTTGCAGACTGCTGAATCCACACACCGGTTTAACTCTGGAAGTTGAGTGCACACATTGACAACCGTTCTGTTAGATAGCTGCGTTTTGGATTTAGAAGCAGATATTTCCCAGTGCTTACTGCTGTTTCTTCCATATGCCGGTAATGGGCTGAAAACGCCTGTTTTGGGACTCTGCAGAGAAAGTGTTTGCAGACTGCTGAATCCACACACGGGTTTAACTCTGGAAGTTGAGTGCACACATTGACAACCGTTCTGTTAGATAGCTGCGTTTTGGATTTAGAAGCAGATATTTCCCTGTGCTTACTGCTGTTTCTTCCATATGCCGGTAATGGGCTGAAAACGCCTGTTTTGGGACTCTGCAGAGAAAGTGTTTGCAGACTGCTGAATCCACACACCGGTTTAACTCTGGAAGTTGAGTGCACACATTGACAACCGTTCTGTTAGATAGCTGCGTTTTGGATTTAGAAGCAGATATTTCCCTGTGCTTACTGCAGTTTCTTCCATATGCCAGAAATGGGCTGAAAACGCCTGTTTTGGGACTCTGCAGAGAAAGTGTTTGCAGACTGCTGAATCCACACACGGGTTTAACTCTGGAAGTTGAGTGCACACATTGACAACCGTTCTGTTAGATAGCTGCGTTTTGGATTTAGAAGCAGATATTTCCCTGTGCTTACTGCTGTTTCTTCCATATGCCGGTAATGGGCTGAAAACGCCTGTTTTGGGACTCTGCAGAGAAAGTGTTTGCAGACTGCTGAATCCACACACGGGTTTAACTCTGGAAGTTGAGTGCACACATTGACAACCGTTCTGTTAGATTGCTGCGTTTTGGATTTAGAAGCAGATATTTCCCTGTGCTTACTGCTGTTTCTTCCATATGCCGGTAATGGGCTGAAAACGCCTGTTTTGGGACTCTGCAGAGAAAGTGTTTGCAGACTGCTGAATCCACACACGGGTTTAACTCTGGAAGTTGAGTGCACACATTGACAACCGTTCTGTTAGATAGCTGCGTTTTGGATTTAGAAGCAGATATTTCCCTGTGCTTACTGCTGTTTCTTCCATATGCCGGTAATGGGCTGAAAACGCCTGTTTTGGGACTCTGCAGAGAAAGTGTTTGCAGACTGCTGAATCCACACACCGGTTTAACTCTGGAAGTTGAGTGCACACATTGACAACCGTTCTGTTAGATAGCTGCGTTTTGGATTTAGAAACAGATATTTCCCAGTGCTTACTGCTGTTTCTTCCATATGCCGGTAATGGGCTGAAAACGCCTGTTTTGGGACTCTGCAGAGAAAGTGTTTGCAGACTGCTGAATCCACACACGGGTTTAACTCTGGAAGTTGAGTGCACACATTGACAACCGTTCTGTTAGATAGCTGCGTTTTGGATTTAGAAGCAGATATTTCCCTGTGCTTACTGCTGTTTCTTCCATATGCCAGTAATGGGCTGAAAACGCCTGTTTTGGGACTCTGCAGAGAAAGTGTTTGCAGACTGCTGAATCCACACACGGGTTTAACTCTGGAAGTTGAGTGCACACATTGACAACCGTTCTGTTAGATAGCTGCGTTTTGGATTTAGAAGCAGATATTTCCCTGTGCTTACTGCTGTTTCTTCCATATGCCAGAAATGGGCTGAAAACGCCTGTTTTGGGACTCTGCAGAGAAAGTGTTTGCAGACTGCTGAATCCACACACGGGTTTAACTCTGGAAGTTGAGTGCACACATTGACAACCGTTCTGTTAGATAGCTGCGTTTTGGATTTAGAAGCAGATATTTCCCTGTGCTTACTGCTGTTTCTTCCATATGCCGGTAATGGGCTGAAAACGCCTGTTTTGGGACTCTGTAGAGAAAGTGTTTGCAGACTGCTGAATCCACACACGGGTTTAACTCTGGAAGTTGAGTGCACACATTGACAACCGTTCTGTTAGATAGCTGCGTTTTGGATTTAGAAGCAGATATTTCCCAGTGCTTACTGCTGTTTCTTCCATATGCCGGTAATGGGCTGAAAACGCCTGTTTTGGGACTCTGCAGAGAAAGTGTTTGCAGACTGCTGAATCCACACACGGGTTTAACTCTGGAAGTTGAGTGCACACATTGACAACCGTTCTGTTAGATAGCTGCGTTTTGGATTTAGAAGCAGATATTTCCCTGTGCTTACTGCTGTTTCTTCCATATGCCGGTAATGGGCTGAAAACGCCTGTTTTGGGACTCTGCAGAGAAAGTGTTTGCAGACTGCTGAATCCACACACGGGTTTAACTCTGGAAGTTGAGTGCACACATTGACAACCGTTCTGTTAGATAGCTGCGTTTTGGATTTAGAAGCAGATATTTCCCTGTGCTTACTGCTGTTTCTTCCATATGCCGGTAATGGGCTGAAAACGCCTGTTTTGGGACTCTGCAGAGAAAGTGTTTGCAGACTGCTGAATCCACACACGGGTTTAACTCTGGAAGTTGAGTGCACACATTGACAACCGTTCTGTTAGATAGCTGCGTTTTGGATTTAGAAGCAGATATTTCCCTGTGCTTACTGCTGTTTCTTCCATATGCCGGTAATGGGCTGAAAACGCCTGTTTTGGGACTCTGCAGATAAAGTGTTTGCAGACTGCTGAATCCACACACGGGTTTAACTCTGGAAGTTGAGTGCACACATTGACAACCGTTCTGTTAGATAGCTGCGTTTTGGATTTAGAAGCAGATATTTCCCTGTGCTTACTGCTGTTTCTTCCATATGCCGGTAATGGGCTGAAAACGCCTGTTTTGGGACTCTGCAGAGAAAGTGTTTGCAGACTGCTGAATCCACACACGGGTTTAACTCTGGAAGTTGAGTGCACACATTGACAACCGTTCTGTTAGATAGCTGCGTTTTGGATTTAGAAGCAGATATTTCCCTGTGCTTACTGCTGTTTCTTCCATATGCCGGTAATGGGCTGAAAACGCCTGTTTTGGGACTCTGCAGATAAAGTGTTTGCAGACTGCTGAATCCACACACGGGTTTAACTCTGGAAGTTGAGTGCACACATTGACAACCGTTCTGTTAGATAGCTGCGTTTTGGATTTAGAAGCAGATATTTCCCTGTGCTTACTGCTGTTTCTTCCATATGCCGGTAATGGGCTGAAAACGCCTGTTTTGGGACTCTGCAGAGAAAGTGTTTGCAGACTGCTGAATCCACACACGGGTTTAACTCTGGAAGTTGAGTGCACACATTGACAACCGTTCTGTTAGATAGCTGCGTTTTGGATTTAGAAGCAGATATTTCCCAGTGCTTACTGCTGTTTGTTCCATATGCCGGTAATGGGCTGAAAACGCCTGTTTTGGGACTCTGCAGAGAAAGTGTTTGCAGACTGCTGAATCCACACACGGGTTTAACTCTGGAAGTTGAGTGCACACATTGACAACCGTTCTGTTAGATAGCTGCGTTTTGGATTTAGAAGCAGATATTTCCCTGTGCTTACTGCTGTTTCTTCCTTATGCCGGTAATCGGCTGAAAACGCCTGTTTTGGGACTCTGCAGAGAAAGTGTTTGCAGACTGCTGAATCCACACACGGGTTTAACTCTGGAAGTTGAGTGCACACATTGACAACCGTTCTGTTAGATAGCTGCGTTTTGGATTTAGAAGCAGATATTTCCCTGTGCTTACTGCTGTTTCTTCCATATGCCGGTAATGGGCTGAAAACGCCTGTTTTGGGACTCTGCAGAGAAAGTGTTTGCAGACTGCTGAATCCACACACGGGTTTAACTCTGGAAGTTGAGTGCACACATTGACAACCGTTCTGTTAGATTGCTGCGTTTTGGATTTAGAAGCAGATATTTCCCTGTGCTTACTGCTGTTTCTTCCATATGCCGGTAATGGGCTGAAAACGCCTGTTTTGGGACTCTGCAGAGAAAGTGTTTGCAGACTGCTGAATCCACACACGGGTTTAACTCTGGAAGTTGAGTGCACACATTGACAACCGTTCTGTTAGATAGCTGCGTTTTGGATTTAGAAGCAGATATTTCCCTGTGCTTACTGCAGTTTCTTCCATATGCCGGTAATGGGCTGAAAACGCCTGTTTTGGGACTCTGCAGAGAAAGAGTTTGCAGACTGCTGAATCCACACACGGGTTTAACTCTGGAAGTTGAGTGCACACATTGACAACCGTTCTGTTAGATAGCTGCGTTTTGGATTTAGAAGCAGATATTTCCCAGTGCTTACTGCTGTTTCTTCCATATGCCGGTAATGGGCTGAAAACGCCTGTTTTGGGACCCTGCAGAGAAAGTGTTTGCAGACTGCTGAATCCACACACGGGTTTAACTCTGGAAGTTGAGTGCACACATTGACAACCGTTCTGTTAGATAGCTGCGTTTTGGATTTAGAAGCAGATATTTCCCTGTGCTTACTGCTGTTTCTTCCATATGCCGGTAATGGGCTGAAAACGCCTGTTTTGGGACTCTGCAGAGAAAGTGTTTGCAGACTGCTGAATCCACACACCGGTTTAACTCTGGAAGTTGAGTGCACACATTGACAACCGTTCTGTTAGATAGCTGCGTTTTGGATTTAGAAGCAGATATTTCCCAGTGCTTACTGCTGTTTCTTCCATATGCCGGTAATGGGCTGAAAACGCCTGTTTTGGGACTCTGCAGAGAAAGTGTTTGCAGACTGCTGAATCCACACACGGGTTTAACTCTGGAAGTTGAGTGCACACATTGACAACCGTTCTGTTAGATAGCTGCGTTTTGGATTTAGAAGCAGATATTTCCCTGTGCTTACTGCTGTTTCTTCCATATGCCGGTAATGGGCTGAAAACGCCTGTTTTGGGACTCTGCAGAGAAAGTGTTTGCAGACTGCTGAATCCACACACCGGTTTAACTCTGGAAGTTGAGTGCACACATTGACAACCGTTCTGTTAGATAGCTGCGTTTTGGATTTAGAAGCAGATATTTCCCTGTGCTTACTGCAGTTTCTTCCATATGCCAGAAATGGGCTGAAAACGCCTGTTTTGGGACTCTGCAGAGAAAGTGTTTGCAGACTGCTGAATCCACACACGGGTTTAACTCTGGAAGTTGAGTGCACACCTTGACAACCGTTCTGTTAGATAGCTGCGTTTTGGATTTAGAAGCAGATATTTCCCTGTGCTTACTGCTGTTTCTTCCATATGCCGGTAATGGGCTGAAAACGCCTGTTTTGGGACTCTGCAGAGAAAGTGTTTGCAGACTGCTGAATCCACACACGGGTTTAACTCTGGAAGTTGAGTGCACACATTGACAACCGTTCTGTTAGATAGCTGCGTTTTGGATTTAGAAGCAGATATTTCCCAGTGCTTACTGCTGTTTCTTCCATATGCCGGTAATGGGCTGAAAACGCCTGTTTTGGGACTCTGCAGAGAAAGTGTTTGCAGACTGCTGAATCCACACACGGGTTTATCTCTGGAAGTTGAGTGCACACATTGACAACCGTTCTGTTAGATAGCTGCGTTTTGGATTTAGAAGCAGATATTTCCCTGTGCTTACTGCTGTTTCTTCCATATGCCGGTAATGGGCTGAAAACGCCTGCTTTGGGACTCTGCAGAGAAAGTGTTTGCAGACTGCTGAATCCACACACGGGTTTAACTCTGGAAGTTGAGTGCACACATTGACAACCGTTCTGTTAGATAGCTGCGTTTTGGATTTAGAAGCAGATATTTCCCTGTGCTTACTGCTGTTTCTTCCATATGCCGGTAATGGGCTGAAAACGCCTGTTTTGGGACTCTGCAGAGAAAGTGTTTGCAGACTGCTGAATCCACACACGGGTTTAACTCTGGAAGTTGAGTGCACACATTGACAACCGTTCTGTTAGATAGCTGCGTTTTGGATTTAGAAGCAGATATTTCCCTGTGCTTACTGCTGTTTCTTCCATATGCCGGTAATGGGCTGAAAACGCCTGTTTTGGGACTCTGCAGATAAAGTGTTTGCAGACTGCTGAATCCACACACGGGTTTAACTCTGGAAGTTGAGTGCACACATTGACAACCGTTCTGTTAGATAGCTGCGTTTTGGATTTAGAAGCAGATATTTCCCTGTGCTTACTGCTGTTTCTTCCATATGCCGGTAATGGGCTGAAAACGCCTGTTTTGGGACTCTGCAGAGAAAGTGTTTGCAGACTGCTGAACCCACACACGGGTTTAACTCTGGAAGTTGAGTGCACACATTGACAACCGTTCTGTTAGATAGCTGCGTTTTGGATTTAGAAGCAGATATTTCCCTGTGCTTACTGCTGTTTCTTCCATATGCCGGTAATGGGCTGAAAACGCCTGTTTTGGGACTCTGCAGAGAAAGTGTTTGCAGACTGCTGAATCCACACACGGGTTTAACTCTGGAAGTTGAGTGCACAGATTGGCAACCGTTCTGTTAGATAGCTGCGTTTTGGATTTAGAAGCAGATATTTCCCTGTGCTTACTGTTGTTTCTTCCATATGCCGGTAATGGGCTGAAAACGCCTGTTTTGGGACTCTGCAGAGAAAGTGTTTGCAGACTGCTGAATCCACACACGGGTTTAACTCTGGAAGTTGAGTGCACACATTGACAACCGTTCTGTTAGATAGCTGCGTTTTGGATTTAGAAGCAGATATTTCCCTGTGCTTACTGCTGTTTCTTCCATATGCCGGTAATGGGCTGAAAACGCCTGTTTGGGACTCTGCAGAGAAAGTGTTTGCAGACTGCTGAATCCACACACGGGTTTAACTCTGGAAGTTGAGTGCACACATTGACAACCGTTCTGTTAGATAGCTGCGTTTTGGATTTAGAAGCAGATATTTCCCAGTGCTTACTGCTGTTTCTTCCATATGCCGGTAAAGGGCTGAAAACGCCTGTTTTGGGACTCTGCAGAGAAAGTGTTTGCAGACTGCTGAATCCACACACGGGTTTAACTCTGGAAGTTGAGTGCACACATTGACAACCGTTCTGTTAGATAGCTGCGTTTTGGATTTAGAAGCAGATATTTCCCTGTGCTTACTGCTGTTTCTTCCATATGCCGGTAATGGGCTGAAAACGCCTGTTTTGGGACTCTGCAGAGAAAGTGTTTGCAGACTGCTGAATCCACACACGGGTTTAACTCTGGAAGTTGAGTGCACACATTGACAACCGTTCTGTTAGATAGCTGCGTTTTGGATTTAGAAGCAGATATTTCCCTGTGCTTACTGCTGTTTCTTCCATATGCCGGTAATGGGCTGAAAACGCCTGTTTTGGGACTCTGCAGAGAAAGTGTTTGCAGACTGCTGAATCCACACACGGGTTTAACTCTGGAAGTTGAGTGCACACATTGACAACCGTTCTGTTAGATAGCTGCGTTTTGGATTTAGAAGCAGATATTTCCCTGTGCTTACTGCTGTTTCTTCCATATGCCGGTAATGGGCTGAAAAGGCCTGTTTTGGGACTCTGCAGAGAAAGTGTTTGCAGACTGCTGAATCCACACACGGGTTTAACTCTGGAAGTTGAGTGCACACATTGACAACCGTTCTGTTAGATAGCTGCGTTTTGGATTTAGAAGCAGATATTTCCCTGTGCTTACTGCAGTTTCTTCCATATGCCAGAAATGGGCTGAAAACGCCTGTTTTGGGACTCTGCAGAGAAAGTGTTTGCAGACTGCTGAATCCACACACGGGTTTAACTCTGGAAGTTGAGTGCACACATTGACAACCGTTCTGTTAGATAGCTGCGTTTTGGATTTAGAAGCAGATATTTCCCTGTGCTTACTGCTGTTTCTTCCATATGCCGGTAATGGGCTGAAAACGCCTGTTTTGGGACTCTGCAGAGAAAGTGTTTGCAGACTGCTGAATCCACACACGGGTTTAACTCTGGAAGTTGAGTGCACACATTGACAACCGTTCTGTTAGATAGCTGCGTTTTGGATTTAGAAGCAGATATTTCCCAGTGCTTACTGCTGTTTGTTCCATATGCCGGTAATGGGCTGAAAACGCCTGTTTTGGGACTCTGCAGAGAAAGTGTTTGCAGACTGCTGAATCCACACACGGGTTTAACTCTGGAAGTTGAGTGCACACATTGACAACCGTTCTGTTAGATAGCTGCGTTTTGGATTTAGAAGCAGATATTTCCCTGTGCTTACTGCTGTTTCTTCCTTATGCCGGTAATCGGCTGAAAACGCCTGTTTTGGGACTCTGCAGAGAAAGTGTTTGCAGACTGCTGAATCCACACACGGGTTTAACTCTGGAAGTTGAGTGCACACATTGACAACCGTTCTGTTAGATAGCTGCGTTTTGGATTTAGAAGCAGATATTTCCCTGTGCTTACTGCTGTTTCTTCCATATGCCGGTAATGGGCTGAAAACGCCTGTTTTGGGACTCTGCAGAGAAAGTGTTTGCAGACTGCTGAATCCACACACGGGTTTAACTCTGGAAGTTGAGTGCACACATTGACAACCGTTCTGTTAGATTGCTGCGTTTTGGATTTAGAAGCAGATATTTCCCTGTGCTTACTGCTGTTTCTTCCATATGCCGGTAATGGGCTGAAAACGCCTGTTTTGGGACTCTGCAGAGAAAGTGTTTGCAGACTGCTGAATCCACACACGGGTTTAACTCTGGAAGTTGAGTGCACACATTGACAACCGTTCTGTTAGATAGCTGCGTTTTGGATTTAGAAGCAGATATTTCCCTGTGCTTACTGCAGTTTCTTCCATATGCCGGTAATGGGCTGAAAACGCCTGTTTTGGGACTCTGCAGAGAAAGAGTTTGCAGACTGCTGAATCCACACACGGGTTTAACTCTGGAAGTTGAGTGCACACATTGACAACCGTTCTGTTAGATAGCTGCGTTTTGGATTTAGAAGCAGATATTTCCCAGTGCTTACTGCTGTTTCTTCCATATGCCGGTAATGGGCTGAAAACGCCTGTTTTGGGACCCTGCAGAGAAAGTGTTTGCAGACTGCTGAATCCACACACGGGTTTAACTCTGGAAGTTGAGTGCACACATTGACAACCGTTCTGTTAGATAGCTGCGTTTTGGATTTAGAAGCAGATATTTCCCTGTGCTTACTGCTGTTTCTTCCATATGCCGGTAATGGGCTGAAAACGCCTGTTTTGGGACTCTGCAGAGAAAGTGTTTGCAGACTGCTGAATCCACACACGGGTTTAACTCTGGAAGTTGAGTGCACACATTGACAACCGTTCTGTTAGATAGCTGCGTTTTGGATTTAGAAGCAGATATTTCCCTGTGCTTACTGCTGTTTCTTCCATATGCCGGTAATGGGCTGAAAACGCCTGTTTTGGGACTCTGCAGATAAAGTGTTTGCAGACTGCTGAATCCACACACGGGTTTAACTCTGGAAGTTGAGTGCACACATTGACAACCGTTCTGTTAGATAGCTGCGTTTTGGATTTAGAAGCAGATATTTCCCTGTGCTTACTGCTGTTTCTTCCATATGCCGGTAATGGGCTGAAAACGCCTGTTTTGGGACTCTGCAGAGAAAGTGTTTGCAGACTGCTGAATCCACACACGGGTTTAACTCTGGAAGTTGAGTGCACACATTGACAACCGTTCTGTTAGATAGCTGCGTTTTGGATTTAGAAGCAGATATTTCCCTGTGCTTACTGCAGTTTCTTCCATATGCCGGTAATGGGCTGAAAACGCCTGTTTTGGGACTCTGCAGAGAAAGTGTTTGCAGACTGCTGAATCCACACACGGGTTTAACTCTGGAAGTTGAGTGCACACATTGACAACCGTTCTGTTAGATAGCTTCGTTTTGGATTTAGAAGCAGATATTTCCCTGTGCTTACTGCTGTTTCTTCCATATGCCGGTAATGGGCTGAAAACGCCTGTTTTGGGACTCTGCAGAGAAAGTGTTTGCAGACTGCTGAATCCACACACGGGTTTAACTCTGGAAGTTGAGTGCACACATTGACAACCGTTCTGTTAGATAGCTGCGTTTTGGATTTAGAAGCAGATATTTCCCTGTGCTTACTGCTGTTTCTTCCATATGCCAGAAATGGGCTGAAAACGCCTGTTTTGGGACTCTGCAGAGAAAGTGTTTGCAGACTGCTGAATCCACACACGGGTTTAACTCTGGAAGTTGAGTGCACACATTGACAACCGTTCTGTTAGATAGCTGCGTTTTGGATTTAGAAGCAGATATTTCCCTGTGCTTACTGCTGTTTCTTCCATATGCCGGTAATGGGCTGAAAACGCCTGTTTTGGGACTCTGCAGAGAAAGTGTTTGCAGACTGCTGAATCCACACACGGGTTTAACTCTGGAAGTTGAGTGCACACATTGACAACCGTTCTGTTAGATAGCTGCGTTTTGGATTTAGAAGCAGATATTTCCCTGTGCTTACTGCTGTTTCTTCCATATGCCGGTAATGGGCTGAAAACGCCTGTTTTGGGACTCTGCAGATAAAGTGTTTGCAGACTGCTGAATCCACACACGGGTTTAACTCTGGAAGTTGAGTGCACACATTGACAACCGTTCTGTTAGATAGCTGCGTTTTGGATTTAGAAGCAGATATTTCCCTGTGCTTACTGCTGTTTCTTCCATATGCCGGTAATGGGCTGAAAACGCCTGTTTTGGGACTCTGCAGAGAAAGTGTTTGCAGACTGCTGAATCCACACACGGGTTTAACTCTGGAAGTTGAGTGCACACATTGACAACCGTTCTGTTAGATAGCTGCGTTTTGGATTTAGAAGCAGATATTTCCCTGTGCTTACTGCTGTTTCTTCCATATGCCGGTAATGGGCTGAAAACGCCTGTTTTGGGACTCTGCAGAGAAAGTGTTTGCAGACTGCTGAATCCACACACGGGTTTAACTCTGGAAGTTGAGTGCACACATTGACAACCGTTCTGTTAGATAGCTGCGTTTTGGATTTAGAAGCAGATATTTCCCTGTGCTTACTGCAGTTTCTTCCATATGCCGGTAATGGGCTGAAAACGCCTGTTTTGGGACTCTGCAGAGAAAGTGTTTGCAGACTGCTGAATCCACACACGGGTTTAACTCTGGAAGTTGAGTGCACACATTGACAACCGTTCTGTTAGATAGCTTCGTTTTGGATTTAGAAGCAGATATTTCCCTGTGCTTACTGCTGTTTCTTCCATATGCCGGTAATGGGCTGAAAACGCCTGTTTTGGGACTCTGCAGAGAAAGTGTTTGCAGACTGCTGAATCCACACACGGGTTTAACTCTGGAAGTTGAGTGCACACATTGACAACCGTTCTGTTAGATAGCTGCGTTTTGGATTTAGAAGCAGATATTTCCCTGTGCTTACTGCTGTTTCTTCCATATGCCAGAAATGGGCTGAAAACGCCTGTTTTGGGACTCTGCAGAGAAAGTGTTTGCAGACTGCTGAATCCACACACGGGTTTAACTCTGGAAGTTGAGTGCACACATTGACAACCGTTCTGTTAGATAGCTGCGTTTTGGATTTAGAAGCAGATATTTCCCTGTGCTTACTGCTGTTTCTTCCATATGCCGGTAATGGGCTGAAAACGCCTGTTTTGGGACTCTGCAGAGAAAGTGTTTGCAGACTGCTGAATCCACACACGGGTTTAACTCTGGAAGTTGAGTGCACACATTGACAACCGTTCTGTTAGATAGCTGCGTTTTGGATTTAGAAGCAGATATTTCCCAGTGCTTACTGCTGTTTGTTCCATATGCCGGTAATGGGCTGAAAACGCCTGTTTTGGGACTCTGCAGAGAAAGTGTTTGCAGACTGCTGAATCCACACACGGGTTTAACTCTGGAAGTTGAGTGCACACATTGACAACCGTTCTGTTAGATAGCTGCGTTTTGGATTTAGAAGCAGATATTTTCCAGTGCTTACTGCTGTTTCTTCCATATGCCGGTAATGGGCTGAAAACGCCTGTTTTGGGACTCTGCAGAGAAAGTGTTTGCAGACTGCTGAATCCACACACGGGTTTAACTCTGGAAGTTGAGTGCACACATTGACAACCGTTTTGTTAGATAGCTGCGTTTTGGATTTAGAAGCAGATATTTCCCTGTGCTTACTGCTGTTTCTTCCATATGCCGGTAATGGGCTGAAAACGCCTGTTTTGGGACTCTGCAGAGAAAGTGTTTGCAGACTGCTGAATCCACACACCGGTTTAACTCTGGAAGTTGAGTGCACACATTGACAACCGTTCTGTTAGATAGCTGCGTTTTGGATTTAGAAGCAGATATTTCCCTGTGCTTACTGCAGTTTCTTCCATATGCCAGAAATGGGCTGAAAACGCCTGTTTTGGGACTCTGCAGAGAAAGTGTTTGCAGACTGCTGAATCCACACACGGGTTTAACTCTGGAAGTTGAGTGCACACATTGACAACCGTTCTGTTAGATAGCTGCGTTTTGGATTTAGAAGCAGATATTTCCCTGTGCTTACTGCTGTTTCTTCCATATGCCGGTAATGGGCTGAAAACGCCTGTTTTGGGACTCTGCAGAGAAAGTGTTTGCAGACTGCTGAATCCACACACGGGTTTAACTCTGGAAGTTGAGTGCACACATTGACAACCGTTCTGTTAGATTGCTGCGTTTTGGATTTAGAAGCAGATATTTCCCTGTGCTTACTGCTGTTTCTTCCATATGCCGGTAATGGGCTGAAAACGCCTGTTTTGGGACTCTGCAGAGAAAGTGTTTGCAGACTGCTGAATCCACACACGGGTTTAACTCTGGAAGTTGAGTGCACACATTGACAACCGTTCTGTTAGATAGCTGCGTTTTGGATTTAGAAGCAGATATTTCCCTGTGCTTATTGCTGTTTCTTCCATATGCCGGTAATGGGCTGAAAACGCCTGTTTTGGGACTCTGCAGAGAAAGTGTTTGCAGACTGCTGAATCCACACACGGGTTTAACTCTGGAAGTTGAGTGCACACATTGACAACCGTTCTGTTAGATAGCTGCGTTTTGGATTTAGAAGCAGATATTTCCCAGTGCTTACTGCTGTTTCTTCCATATGCCGGTAATGGGCTGAAAACGCCTGTTTTGGGACTCTGCAGAGAAAGTGTTTGCAGACTGCTGAATCCACACACGGGTTTAACTCTGGAAGTTGAGTGCACACATTGACAACCGTTCTGTTAGATAGCTGCGTTTTGGATTTAGAAGCAGATATTTCCCTGTGCTTACTGCTGTTTCTTCCATATGCCGGTAATGGGCTGAAAACGCCTGTTTTGGGACTCTGCAGAGAAAGTGTTTGCAGACTGCTGAATCCACACACCGGTTTAACTCTGGAAGTTGAGTGCACACATTGACAACCGTTCTGTTAGATAGCTGCGTTTTGGATTTAGAAGCAGATATTTCCCTGTGCTTACTGCTGTTTCTTCCATATGCCAGAAATGGGCTGAAAACGCCTGTTTTGGGACTCTGCAGAGAAAGTGTTTGCAGACTGCTGAATCCACACACGGGTTTAACTCTGGAAGTTGAGTGCACACATTGACAACCGTTCTGTTAGATAGCTGCGTTTTGGATTTAGAAGCAGATATTTCCCTGTGCTTACTGCTGTTTCTTCCATATGCCGGTAATGGGCTGAAAACGCCTGTTTTGGGACTCTGTAGAGAAAGTGTTTGCAGACTGCTGAATCCACACACGGGTTTAACTCTGGAAGTTGAGTGCACACATTGACAACCGTTCTGTTAGATAGCTGCGTTTTGGATTTAGAAGCAGATATTTCCCAGTGCTTACTGCTGTTACTTCCATATGCCGGAAATGGGCTGAAAACGCCTGTTTTGGGACTCTGCAGAGAAAGTGTTTGCAGACTGCTGAATCCACACACGGGTTTAACTCTGGAAGTTGAGTGCACACATTGACAACCGTTCTGTTAGATAGCTGCGTTTTGGATTTAGAAGCAGATATTTCCCTGTGCTTACTGCTGTTTCTTCCATATGCCGGTAATGGGCTGAAAACGCCTGTTTTGGGACTCTGCAGAGAAAGTGTTTGCAGACTGCTGAATCCACACACGGGTTTAACTCTGGAAGTTGAGTGCACACATTGACAACCGTTCTGTTAGATAGCTGCGTTTTGGATTTAGAAGCAGATATTTCCCTGTGCTTACTGCTGTTTCTTCCATATGCCGGTAATGGGCTGAAAACGCCTGTTTTGGGACTCTGCAGAGAAAGTGTTTGCAGACTGCTGAATCCACACACGGGTTTAACTCTGGAAGTTGAGTGCACACATTGACAACCGTTCTGTTAGATAGCTGCGTTTTGGATTTAGAAGCAGATATTTCCCTGTGCTTACTGCTGTTTCTTCCATATGCCGGTAATGGGCTGAAAACGCCTGTTTTGGGACTCTACAGAGAAAGTGTTTGCAGACTGCTGAATCCACACACGGGTTTAACTCTGGAAGTTGAGTGCACACATTGACAACCGTTCTGTTAGATAGCTGCGTTTTGGATTTAGAAGCAGATATTTCCCTGTGCTTACTGCTGTTTCTTCCATATGCCGGTAATGGGCTGAAAACGCCTGTTTTGGGACTCTGCAGAGAAAGTGTTTGCAGACTGCTGAATCCACACACGGGTTTAACTCTGGAAGTTGAGTGCACACATTGACAACCGTTCTGTTAGATAGCTGCGTTTTGGATTTAGAAGCAGATATTTCCCTGTGCTTACTGCAGTTTCTTCCATATGCCGGTAATGGGCTGAAAACGCCTGTTTTGGGACTCTGCAGAGAAAGTGTTTGCAGACTGCTGAATCCACACACTGGTTTAACTCTGGAAGTTGAGTGCACACATTGACAACCGTTCTGTTAGATAGCTGCGTTTTGGATTTAGAAGCAGATATTTCCCTGTGCTTACTGCTGTTTCTTCCATATGCCGGTAATGGGCTGAAAACGCCTGTTTTGGGACTCTGCAGAGAAAGTGTTTGCAGACTGCTGAATTCACACACGGGTTTAACTCTGGAAGTTGAGTGCACACATTGACAACCGTTCTGTTAGATAGCTGCGTTTTGGATTTAGAAGCAGATATTTCCCTGTGCTTACTGCTGTTTCTTCCATATGCCGGTAATGGGCTGAAAACGCCTGTTTTGGGACTCTGCAGAGAAAGTGTTTGCAGACTGCTGAATCCACACACGGGTTTAACTCTGGAAGTTGAGTGCACACATTGACAACCGTTCTGTTAGATAGCTGCGTTTTGGATTTAGAAGCAGATATTTCCCTGTGCTTACTGCTGTTTCTTCCATATGCCGGTAATGGGCTGAAAACGCCTGTTTTGGGACTCTGCAGAGAAAGTGTTTGCAGACTGCTGAATCCACACACGGGTTTAACTCTGGAAGTTGAGTGCACACATTGACAACCGTTCTGTTAGATAGCTGCGTTTTGGATTTAGAAGCAGATATTTCCCAGTGCTTACTGCTGTTTGTTCCATATGCCGGTAATGGGCTGAAAACGCCTGTTTTGGGACTCTGCAGAGAAAGTGTTTGCAGACTGCTGAATCCACACACGGGTTTAACTCTGGAAGTTGAGTGCACACATTGACAACCGTTCTGTTAGATAGCTGCGTTTTGGATTTAGAAGCAGATATTTCCCTGTGCTTACTGCTGTTTCTTCCTTATGCCGGTAATCGGCTGAAAACGCCTGTTTTGGGACTCTGCAGAGAAAGTGTTTGCAGACTGCTGAATCCACACACGGGTTTAACTCTGGAAGTTGAGTGCACACATTGACAACCGTTCTGTTAGATAGCTGCGTTTTGGATTTAGAAGCAGATATTTCCCTGTGCTTACTGCTGTTTCTTCCATATGCCGGTAATGGGCTGAAAACGCCTGTTTTGGGACTCTGCAGAGAAAGTGTTTGCAGACTGCTGAATCCACACACGGGTTTAACTCTGGAAGTTGAGTGCACACATTGACAACCGTTCTGTTAGATTGCTGCGTTTTGGATTTAGAAGCAGATATTTCCCTGTGCTTACTGCTGTTTCTTCCATATGCCGGTAATGGGCTGAAAACGCCTGTTTTGGGACTCTGCAGAGAAATTGTTTGCAGACTGCTGAATCCACACACGGGTTTAACTCTGGAAGTTGAGTGCACACATTGACAACCGTTCTGTTAGATAGCTGCGTTTTGGATTTAGAAGCAGATATTTCCCTGTGCTTACTGCTGTTTCTTCCATATGCCGGTAATGGGCTGAAAACGCCTGTTTTGGGACTCTGCAGAGAAAGTGTTTGCAGACTGCTGAATCCACACACGGGTTTAACTCTGGAAGTTGAGTGCACACATTGACAACCGTTCTGTTAGATAGCTGCGTTTTGGATTTAGAAGCAGATATTTCCCAGTGCTTACTGCTGTTTCTTCCATATGCCGGTAATGGGCTGAAAACGCCTGTTTTGGGACTCTGCAGAGAAAGTGTTTGCAGACTGCTGAATCCACACACGGGTTTATCTCTGGAAGTTGAGTGCACACATTGACAACCGTTCTGTTAGATAGCTGCGTTTTGGATTTAGAAGCAGATATTTCCCTGTGCTTACTGCAGTTTCTTCCATATGCCGGTAATGGGCTGAAAACGCCTGTTTTGGGACTCTGCAGAGAAAGTGTTTGCAGACTGCTGAATCCACACACGGGTTTAACTCTGGAAGCTGAGTGCACACATTGACAACCGTTCTGTTAGATAGCTGCGTTTTGGATTTAGAAGCAGATATTTCCCTGTGCTTACTGCTGTTTCTTCCATATGCCGGTAATGGGCTGAAAACGCCTGTTTTGGGACTCTGCAGAGAAAGTGTTTGCAGACTGCTGAATCCACACACGGGTTTAACTCTGGAAGTTGAGTGCACACATTGACAACCGTTCTGTTAGATAGCTGCGTTTTGGATTTAGAAGCAGATATTTCCCTGTGCTTACTGCAGTTTCTTCCATATGCCGGTAATGGGCTGAAAACGCCTGTTTTGGGACTCTGCAGAGAAAGTGTTTGCAGACTGCTGAATCCACACACGGGTTTAACTCTGGAAGTTGAGTGCACACATTGGCAACCGTTCTGTTAGATAGCTGCGTTTTGGATTTAGAAGCAGATATTTCCCTGTGCTTACTGTTGTTTCTTCCATATGCCGGTAATGGGCTGAAAACGCCTGTTTTGGGACTCTGCAGAGAAAGTGTTTGCAGACTGCTGAATCCACACACGGGTTTAACTCTGGAAGTTGAGTGCACACATTGGCAACCGTTCTGTTAGATAGCTGCGTTTTGGATTTAGAAGCAGATATTTCCCTGTGCTTACTGTTGTTTCTTCCATATGCCGGTAATGGGCTGAAAACGCCTGTTTTGGGACTCTGCAGAGAAAGTGTTTGCAGACTGCTGAATCCACACACGGGTTTAACTCTGGAAGTTGAGTGCACACATTGACAACCGTTCTGTTAGATAGCTGCGTTTTGGATTTAGAAGCAGATATTTCCCTGTGCTTACTGCTGTTTCTTCCATATGCCGGTAATGGGCTGAAAACGCCTGTTTGGGACTCTGCAGAGAAAGTGTTTGCAGACTGCTGAATCCACACACGGGTTTAACTCTGGAAGTTGAGTGCACACATTGACAACCGTTCTGTTAGATAGCTGCGTTTTGGATTTAGAAGCAGATATTTCCCTGTGCTTACTGCTGTTTCTTCCTTATGCCGGTAATCGGCTGAAAACGCCTGTTTTGGGACTCTGCAGAGAAAGTGTTTGCAGACTGCTGAATCCACACACTGGTTTAACTCTGGAAGTTGAGTGCACACATTGACAACCGTTCTGTTAGATAGCTGCGTTTTGGATTTAGAAGCAGATATTTCCCTGTGCTTACTGCTGTTTCTTCCATATGCCGGTAATGGGCTGAAAACGCCTGTTTTGGGACTCTGCAGAGAAAGTGTTTGCAGACTGCTGAATCCACACACGGGTTTAACTCTGGAAGTTGAGTGCACACATTGACAACCGTTCTGTTAGATTGCTGCGTTTTGGATTTAGAAGCAGATATTTCCCTGTGCTTACTGCTGTTTCTTCCATATGCCGGTAATGGGCTGAAAACGCCTGTTTTGGGACTCTGCAGAGAAAGTGTTTGCAGACTGCTGAATCCACACACGGGTTTAACTCTGGAAGTTGAGTGCACACATTGACAACCGTTCTGTTAGATAGCTGCGTTTTGGATTTAGAAGCAGATATTTCCCTGTGCTTACTGCAGTTTCTTCCATATGCTGGTAAAGGGCTGAAAACGCCTGTTTTGGGACTCTGCAGAGAAAGTGTTTGCAGACTGCTGAATCCACACACGGGTTTAACTCTGGAAGTTGAGTGCACACATTGACAACCGTTCTGTTAGATAGCTGCGTTTTGGATTGAGAAGCAGATATTTCCCAGTGCTTACTGCTGTTTCTTCCATATGCCGGTAATGGGCTGAAAACGCCTGTTTTGGGACCCTGCAGAGAAAGTGTTTGCAGACTGCTGAATCCACACACGGGTTTAACTCTGGAAGTTGAGTGCACACATTGACAACCGTTCTGTTAGATAGCTGCGTTTTGGATTTAGAAGCAGATATTTCCCTGTGCTTACTGCTGTTTCTTCCATATGCCGGTAATGGGCTGAAAACGCCTGTTTTGGGACTCTGCAGAGAAAGTGTTTGCAGACTGCTGAATCCACACACCGGTTTAACTCTGGAAGTTGAGTGCACACATTGACAACCGTTCTGTTAGATAGCTGCGTTTTGGATTTAGAAGCAGATATTTCCCAGTGCTTACTGCTGTTTCTTCCATATGCCGGTAATGGGCTGAAAACGCCTGTTTTGGGACTCTGCAGAGAAAGTGTTTGCAGACTGCTGAATCCACACACGGGTTTAACTCTGGAAGTTGAGTGCACACATTGACAACCGTTCTGTTAGATAGCTGCGTTTTGGATTTAGAAGCAGATATTTCCCTGTGCTTACTGCTGTTTCTTCCATATGCCGGTAATGGGCTGAAAACGCCTGTTTTGGGACTCTGCAGAGAAAGTGTTTGCAGACTGCTGAATCCACACACCGGTTTAACTCTGGAAGTTGAGTGCACACATTGACAACCGTTCTGTTAGATAGCTGCGTTTTGGATTTAGAAGCAGATATTTCCCTGTGCTTACTGCAGTTTCTTCCATATGCCAGAAATGGGCTGAAAACGCCTGTTTTGGGACTCTGCAGAGAAAGTGTTTGCAGACTGCTGAATCCACACACGGGTTTAACTCTGGAAGTTGAGTGCACACATTGACAACCGTTCTGTTAGATAGCTGCGTTTTGGATTTAGAAGCAGATATTTCCCTGTGCTTACTGCTGTTTCTTCCATATGCCGGTAATGGGCTGAAAACGCCTGTTTTGGGACTCTGCAGAGAAAGTGTTTGCAGACTGCTGAATCCACACACGGGTTTAACTCTGGAAGTTGAGTGCACACATTGACAACCGTTCTGTTAGATAGCTGCGTTTTGGATTTAGAAGCAGATATTTCCCAGTGCTTACTGCTGTTTCTTCCATATGCCGGTAATGGGCTGAAAACGCCTGTTTTGGGACTCTGCAGAGAAAGTGTTTGCAGACTGCTGAATCCACACACGGGTTTAACTCTGGAAGTTGAGTGCACACATTGACAACCGTTCTGTTAGATAGCTGCGTTTTGGATTTAGAAGCAGATATTTCCCTGTGCTTACTGCTGTTTCTTCCATATGCCGGTAATGGGCTGAAAACGCCTGTTTTGGGACTCTGCAGAGAAAGTGTTTGCAGACTGCTGAATCCACACACGGGTTTAACTCTGGAAGTTGAGTGCACACATTGACAACCGTTCTGTTAGATAGCTGCGTTTTGGATTTAGAAGCAGATATTTCCCTGTGCTTACTGCTGTTTCTTCCATATGCCGGTAATGGGCTGAAAACGCCTGTTTTGGGACTCTGCAGAGAAAGTGTTTGCAGACTGCTGAATCCACACACGGGTTTAACTCTGGAAGTTGAGTGCACACATTGACAACCGTTCTGTTAGATAGCTGCGTTTTGGATTTAGAAGCAGATATTTCCCTGTGCTTACTGCAGTTTCTTCCATATGCCGGTAAAGGGCTGAAAACGCCTGTTTTGGGACTCTGCAGAGAAAGTGTTTGCAGACTGCTGAATCCACACACGGGTTTAACTCTGGAAGTTGAGTGCACACATTGACAACCGTTCTGTTAGATAGCTTCGTTTTGGATTTAGAAGCAGATATTTCCCTGTGCTTACTGCTGTTTCTTCCATATGCCGGTAATGGGCTGAAAACGCCTGTTTTGGGACTCTGCAGAGAAAGTGTTTGCAGACTGCTGAATCCACACACGGGTTTAACTCTGGAAGTTGAGTGCACACATTGACAACCGTTCTGTTAGATAGCTGCGTTTTGGATTTAGAAGCAGATATTTCCCTGTGCTTACTGCAGTTTCTTCCATATGCCAGAAATGGGCTGAAAACGCCTGTTTTGGGACTCTGCAGAGAAAGTGTTTGCAGACTGCTGAATCCACACACGGGTTTAACTCTGGAAGTTGAGTGCACACATTGACAACCGTTCTGTTAGATAGCTGCGTTTTGGATTTACAAGCAGATATTTCCCTGTGCTTACTGCTGTTTCTTCCATATGCCGGTAATGGGCTGAAAACGCCTGTTTTGGGACTCTGCAGAGAAAGTGTTTGCAGACTGCTGAATCCACACACGGGTTTAACTCTGGAAGTTGAGTGCACACAGTGACAACCGTTCTGTTAGATAGCTGCGTTTTGGATTTAGAAGCAGATATTTCCCAGTGCTTACTGCTGTTTGTTCCATATGCCGGTAATGGGCTGAAAACGCCTGTTTTGGGACTCTGCAGAGAAAGTGTTTGCAGACTGCTGAATCCACACACGGGTTTAACTCTGGAAGTTGAGTGCACACATTGACAACCGTTCTGTTAGATAGCTGCGTTTTGGATTTAGAAGCAGATATTTTCCAGTGCTTACTGCTGTTTCTTCCATATGCCGGTAATGGGCTGAAAACGCCTGTTTTGGGAGTCTGCAGAGAAAGTGTTTGCAGACTGCTGAATCCACACACGGGTTTAACTCTGGAAGTTGAGTGCACACATTGACAACCGTTCTGTTAGATAGCTGCGTTTTGGATTTAGAAGCAGATATTTCCCTGTGCTTACTGCTGTTTCTTCCATATGCCGGTAATGGGCTGAAAACGCCTGTTTTGGGACTCTGCAGAGAAAGTGTTTGCAGACTGCTGAATCCACACACCGGTTTAACTCTGGAAGTTGAGTGCACACATTGACAACCGTTCTGTTAGATAGCTGCGTTTTGGATTTAGAAGCAGATATTTCCCTGTGCTTACTGCAGTTTCTTCCATATGCCAGAAATGGGCTGAAAACGCCTGTTTTGGGACTCTGCAGAGAAAGTGTTTGCAGACTGCTGAATCCACACACGGGTTTAACTCTGGAAGTTGAGTGCACACATTGACAACCGTTCTGTTAGATAGCTGCGTTTTGGATTTAGAAGCAGATATTTCCCTGTGCTTACTGCTGTTTCTTCCATATGCCGGTAATGGGCTGAAAACGCCTGTTTTGGGACTCTGCAGAGAAAGTGTTTGCAGACTGCTGAATCCACACACGGGTTTAACTCTGGAAGTTGAGTGCACACATTGACAACCGTTCTGTTAGATTGCTGCGTTTTGGATTTAGAAGCAGATATTTCCCTGTGCTTACTGCTGTTTCTTCCATATGCCGGTAATGGGCTGAAAACGCCTGTTTTGGGACTCTGCAGAGAAAGTGTTTGCAGACTGCTGAATCCACACACGGGTTTAACTCTGGAAGTTGAGTGCACACATTGACAACCGTTCTGTTAGATAGCTGCGTTTTGGATTTAGAAGCAGATATTTCCCTGTGCTTACTGCTGTTTCTTCCATATGCCGGTAATGGGCTGAAAACGCCTGTTTTGGGACTCTGCAGAGAAAGTGTTTGCAGACTGCTGAATCCACACACGGGTTTAACTCTGGAAGTTGAGTGCACACATTGACAACCGTTCTGTTAGATAGCTGCGTTTTGGATTTAGAAACAGATATTTCCCAGTGCTTACTGCTGTTTCTTCCATATGCCGGTAATGGGCTGAAAACGCCTGTTTTGGGACTCTGCAGAGAAAGTGTTTGCAGACTGCTGAATCCACACACGGGTTTAACTCTGGAAGTTGAGTGCACACATTGACAACCGTTCTGTTAGATAGCTGCGTTTTGGATTTAGAAGCAGATATTTCCCTGTGCTTACTGCTGTTTCTTCCATATGCCAGTAATGGGCTGAAAACGCCTGTTTTGGGACTCTGCAGAGAAAGTGTTTGCAGACTGCTGAATCCACACACGGGTTTAACTCTGGAAGTTGAGTGCACACATTGACAACCGTTCTGTTAGATAGCTGCGTTTTGGATTTAGAAGCAGATATTTCCCTGTGCTTACTGCTGTTTCTTCCATATGCCAGAAATGGGCTGAAAACGCCTGTTTTGGGACTCTGCAGAGAAAGTGTTTGCAGACTGCTGAATCCACACACGGGTTTAACTCTGGAAGTTGAGTGCACACATTGACAACCGTTCTGTTAGATAGCTGCGTTTTGGATTTAGAAGCAGATATTTCCCTGTGCTTACTGCTGTTTCTTCCATATGCCGGTAATGGGCTGAAAACGCCTGTTTTGGGACTCTGTAGAGAAAGTGTTTGCAGACTGCTGAATCCACACACGGGTTTAACTCTGGAAGTTGAGTGCACACATTGACAACCGTTCTGTTAGATAGCTGCGTTTTGGATTTAGAAGCAGATATTTCCCTGTGCTTACTGCAGTTTCTTCCATATGCCGGTAATGGGCTGAAAACGCCTGTTTTGGGACTCTGCAGAGAAAGTGTTTGCAGACTGCTGAATCCACACACGGGTTTAACTCTGGAAGTTGAGTGCACACATTGACAACCGTTCTGTTAGATAGCTGCGTTTTGGATTTAGAAGCAGATATTTCCCTGTGCTTACTGCTGTTTCTTCCATATGCCGGTAATGGGCTGAAAACGCCTGTTTTGGGACTCTGCAGAGAAAGTGTTTGCAGACTGCTGAATCCACACACGGGTTTAACTCTGGAAGTTGAGTGCACACCATTGACAACCGTTCTGTTAGATAGCTGCGTTTTGGATTTAGAAGCAGATATTTCCCTGTGCTTACTGCTGTTTCTTCCATATGCCGGTAATGGGCTGAAAACGCCTGTTTTGGGACTCTGCAGAGAAAGTGTTTGCAGACTGCTGAATCCACACACGGGTTTAACTCTGGAAGTTGAGTGCACACATTGACAACCGTTCTGTTAGATAGCTGCGTTTTGGATTTAGAAGCAGATATTTCCCTGTGCTTACTGCTGTTTCTTCCATATGCCGGTAATGGGCTGAAAACGCCTGTTTTGGGACTCTACAGAGAAAGTGTTTGCAGACTGCTGAATCCACACACGGGTTTAACTCTGGAAGTTGAGTGCACACATTGACAACCGTTCTGTTAGATAGCTGCGTTTTGGATTTAGAAGCAGATATTTCCCTGTGCTTACTGCTGTTTCTTCCATATGCCGGTAATGGGCTGAAAACGCCTGTTTTGGGACTCTGCAGAGAAAGTGTTTGCAGACTGCTGAATCCACACACGGGTTTAACTCTGGAAGTTGAGTGCACACATTGACAACCGTTCTGTTAGATAGCTGCGTTTTGGATTTAGAAGCAGATATTTCCCTGTGCTTACTGCTGTTTCTTCCATATGCCGGTAATGGGCTGAAAACGCCTGTTTTGGGACTCTGCAGAGAAAGTGTTTGCAGACTGCTGAATCCACACACGGGTTTAACTCTGGAAGTTGAGTGCACACATTGACAACCGTTCTGTTAGATAGCTGCGTTTTGGATTTAGAAGCAGATATTTCCCTGTGCTTACTGCTGTTTCTTCCATATGCCGGTAATGGGCTGAAAACGCCTGTTTTGGGACTCTGCAGAGAAAGTGTTTGCAGACTGCTGAATCCACACACTGGTTTAACTCTGGAAGTTGAGTGCACACATTGACAACCGTTCTGTTAGATAGCTGCGTTTTGGATTTAGAAGCAGATATTTCCCTGTGCTTACTGCTGTTTCTTCCATATGCCGGTAATGGGCTGAAAACGCCTGTTTTGGGACTCTGCAGAGAAAGTGTTTGCAGACTGCTGAATCCACACACGGGTTTAACTCTGGAAGTTGAGTGCACACATTGACAACCGTTCTGTTAGATAGCTGCGTTTTGGATTTAGAAGCAGATATTTCCCTGTGCTTACTGCTGTTTCTTCCATATGCCGGTAATGGGCTGAAAACGCCTGTTTTGGGACTCTGCAGAGAAAGTGTTTGCAGACTGCTGAATCCACACACGGGTTTAACTCTGGAAGTTGAGTGCACACATTGACAACCGTTCTGTTAGATAGCTGCGTTTTGGATTTAGAAGCAGATATTTCCCTGTGCTTACTGCTGTTTCTTCCATATGCCGGTAATGGGCTGAAAACGCCTGTTTTGGGACTCTGCAGAGAAAGTGTTTGCAGACTGCTGAATCCACACACGGGTTTAACTCTGGAAGTTGAGTGCACACATTGACAACCGTTCTGTTAGATAGCTGCGTTTTGGATTTAGAAGCAGATATTTCCCTGTGCTTACTGCTGTTTCTTCCATATGCCGGTAATGGGCTGAAAACGCCTGTTTTGGGACTCTGCAGAGAATGTGTTTGCAGACTGCTGAATCCACACACTGGTTTAACTCTGGAAGTTGAGTGCACACATTGACAACCGTTCTGTTAGATAGCTGCGTTTTGGATTTAGAAGCAGATATTTCCCTGTGCTTACTGCTGTTTCTTCCATATGCCGGTAATGGGCTGAAAACGCCTGTTTTGGGACTCTGCAGAGAAAGTGTTTGCAGACTGCTGAATTCACACACGGGTTTAACTCTGGAAGTTGAGTGCACACATTGACAACCGTTCTGTTAGATAGCTGCGTTTTGGATTTAGAAGCAGATATTTCCCTGTGCTTACTGCTGTTTCTTCCATATGCCAGAAATGGGCTGAAAACGCCTGTTTTGGGACTCTGCAGAGAAAGTGGTTTGCAGACTGCTGAATCCACACACGGGTTTAACTCTGGAAGTTGAGTGCACACATTGACAACCGTTCTGTTAGATAGCTGCGTTTTGGATTTAGAAGCAGATATTTCCCTGTGCTTACTGCTGTTTCTTCCATATGCCGGTAATGGGCTGAAAACGCCTGTTTTGGGACTCTGCAGAGAAAGTGTTTGCAGACTGCTGAATCCACACACGGGTTTAACTCTGGAAGTTGAGTGCACACATTGACAACCGTTCTGTTAGATAGCTGCGTTTTGGATTTAGAAGCAGATATTTCCCAGTGCTTACTGCTGTTTCTTCCATATGCCGGTAATGGGCTGAAAACGCCTGTTTTGGGACTCTGCAGAGAAAGTGTTTGCAGACTGCTGATTCCACACACGGGTTTAACTCTGGAAGTTGAGTGCACACATTGACAACCGTTCTGTTAGATAGCTGCGTTTTGGATTTAGAAGCAGATATTTCCCTGTGCTTACTGCTGTTTCTTCCATATGCCGGTAATGGGCTGAAAACGCCTGTTTTGGGACTCTGCAGAGAAAGTGTTTGCAGACTGCTGAATCCACACACTGGTTTAACTCTGGAAGTTGTGTGCACACATTGACAACCGTTCTGTTAGATTGCTGCGTTTTGGATTTAGAAGCAGATATTTCCCTGTGCTTACTGCTGTTTCTTCCATATGCCGGTAATGGGCTGAAAACGCCTGTTTTGGGACTCTGCAGAGAAAGTGTTTGCAGACTGCTGAATCCACACACGGGTTTAACTCTGGAAGTTGAGTGCACACATTGACAACCGTTCTGTTAGATAGCTGCGTTTTGGATTTAGAAGCAGATATTTCCCTGTGCTTACTGCAGTTTCTTCCATATGCCGGTAATGGGCTGAAAACGCCTGTTTTGGGACTCTGCAGAGAAAGTGTTTGCAGACTGCTGAATCCACACACGGGTTTAACTCTGGAAGTTGAGTGCACACATTGACAACCGTTCTGTTAGATAGCTGCGTTTTGGATTTAGAAGCAGATATTTCCCTGTGCTTACTGCAGTTTCTTCCATATGCCGGTAATGGGCCGAAAACGCCTGTTTTGGGACTCTGCAGAGAAAGTGTTTGCAGACTGCTGAATCCACACACGGGTTTAACTCTGGAAGTTGAGTGCACACATTGACAACCGTTCTGTTAGATAGCTGCGTTTTGGATTTAGAAGCAGATATTTCCCTGTGCTTACTGCTGTTTCTTCCATATGCCGGTAATGGGCTGAAAACGCCTGTTTTGGGACTCTGCAGAGAAAGTGTTTGCAGACTGCTGAATCCACACACGGGTTTAACTCTGGAAGTTGAGTGCACACATTGACAACCGTTCTGTTAGATAGCTGCGTTTTGGATTTAGAAGCAGATATTTCCCTGTGCTTACTGCAGTTTCTTCCATATGCCGGTAATGGGCCGAAAACGCCTGTTTTGGGACTCTGCAGAGAAAGTGTTTGCAGACTGCTGAATCCACACACGGGTTTAACTCTGGAAGTTGAGTGCACACATTGACAACCGTTCTGTTAGATAGCTGCGTTTTGGATTTAGAAGCAGATATTTCCCTGTGCTTACTGCTGTTTCTTCCATATGCCGGTAATGGGCTGAAAACGCCTGTTTTGGGACTCTGCAGAGAAAGTGTTTGCAGACTGCTGAATCCACACACGGGTTTAACTCTGGAAGTTGAGTGCACACATTGACAACCGTTCTGTTAGATAAGCTGCGTTTTGGATTTAGAAGCAGATATTTCCCTGTGCTTACTGCTGTTTCTTCCATATGCCGGTAATGGGCTGAAAACGCCTGTTTTGGGACTCTACAGAGAAAGTGTTTGCAGACTGCTGAATCCACACACGGGTTTAACTCTGGAAGTTGAGTGCACACATTGACAACCGTTCTGTTAGATAGCTGCGTTTTGGATTTAGAAGCAGATATTTCCCTGTGCTTACTGCTGTTTCTTCCATATGCCGGTAATGGGCTGAAAACGCCTGTTTTGGGACTCTGCAGAGAAAGTGTTTGCAGACTGCTGAATCCACACACGGGTTTAACTCTGGAAGTTGAGTGCACACATTGACAACCGTTCTGTTAGATAGCTGCGTTTTGGATTTAGAAGCAGATATTTCCCTGTGCTTACTGCTGTTTCTTCCATATGCCGGTAATGGGCTGAAAACGCCTGTTTTGGGACTCTGCAGAGAAAGTGTTTGCAGACTGCTGAATCCACACACTGGTTTAACTCTGGAAGTTGAGTGCACACATTGACAACCGTTCTGTTAGATAGCTGCGTTTTGGATTTAGAAGCAGATATTTCCCTGTGCTTACTGCTGTTTCTTCCAT